>NC_026153.1:2714501-2811152 GCF_000512975.1 Sesamum indicum
ATTTGGGCTATGATTCTTCTGAAGCAGTGAGGATGGATGAGCAGAGATTAGAGGATGATGACGAGGCAGAAACGATGTATGAAGTGGCTGTACACCGAGATCGGTATTTCCCTCGAGTGGGAGCAAACGATAAGCCTGCGGCTTCCAAATGGAAGAAACATGAGGGCCCAAGAGCTGAAGAGAACGTAGATAGTTTCATGGGAATCCCCATCTCAGCAAGGAACAATCTGCATGCTCTTGGCAGGAACAAGGCCATCAATAAGTTGGCTGACATCAAGGTGCTAACTGCGAAGCCATCTAGTGCGAGAAACATATATGATGGAGGGAAAAAAGTGAAGTACACTGAGAATAGTCAGCAATTTACCGAGAGGAAGTCAAATTTATCCTTGAAAGGAAGTCAGATAGAGCTTTTAGGTGCAAATGATCCAACATGGCTTAGTGCACATGGTGGGCTTTTCCCTACTGATTTATCAAGTAAACCTAGTAATTTGAGTGGCAAAAACAAGAAGTGGAAGATGAGCAGGGATCCTGTTGATCTTAATGCTAATGATAAATTATTGCATGCCGAGTATAGAGCTAAGTCTTTACAGGATAAGGTTCAGGGAAGTTACATGCAGAATGGAAAAAAAGATGGGGCAGGAAATGGAGGTATTCGGATATTTGCCAGAAGTGAAGACACAGAATCAGATTCATCAGAACATATGGATGAGGATGAGGATGACAATCCTTTGATGAGGAGCAAGTGGGCTTACCCTAGTGGTGTGCCAGATCTGAAATATGCCCCAGATATGAAGAAGGCTGAACTTTCTAAGAGAGATAAGAAAGACAGTTACTTGACCCTTGATGGATCTTCACACTCTTCCCGGAAGATGGAGAATTATAGCGAGAATGTGGAGTTGATGAATTCAGCACACAAGGGTAAGATGCATGACATTGGCTACTTCAATACTTTGCCCGCTAAAGGTTTGGATAAAAGCTACTTTCCTGGATCAGGCAATGTGATGGTGGGTGCTGATGAGCGACAACAATTCTACCCATTGGGAAGAAATGGCCATGTAGAAGGGAACCATGGTGACAGTTACCATATGCCATCACTGAAATCCTCCCTCACCCTAGGGAGAAGGCGGAAAGGTGAAGTTCGCCGTGATTTTGGTCTTCCTCAGTCTAATGAGGTACATGACAAAAATTTTGAAGATGACTTGTTCTGGTCACAAACATTGGCAACAAATAATGGAGTTCCTTTCAAGATGGGGAAGAAAGGTCAGATGGTTGAGCTGTCTGCTGGCCATCATCCTGAAAGATCTGATGTACCATTGATGGGGTGCAACACTTTCTCAAAGAAGCGGAAAATAAAGGATGACTTGACATACATGGACCTGCAAGATGATAATGATTACCTTCATGTGGATACCGAGCTGCAACCAGATGATATGAGTTCTTTGAGGAAACGCGGAAAGAACAAGTTAGGGGAAGCTTCTGATGTTCTGGAGAATGGAGTTTCTCAGCCGCCTGTTACGGAAATGGAGATGGAAGATGTTGAGATAGAAACTAAACGACACAAAAAGTCATTTCCTTTGATTACACCTACAGTTCATAGTGGCTTCTCATTCTCCATCATTCATCTTCTTTCAGCTGTCCGCATGGCAATGATTACTCTGCTTCCAGAGGATTACTCAGAGGCTGGAAATCATCTCGATAAGAATAATGCTGAACAGGGGGTCAAGGAGGGAGACAGCAAGCAGGAAGAGACCAATGTTGTTAATTCAAATTCAAACATGAATGCTAACTCTTCTGTGCCCTCTGCTCAAGCAAATGTACCTTCTCTCACTATTCAGGAAATTGTTAATCGTGTCAGATCAAATCCTGGTGATCCTTGTATTCTTGAAACACAGGAACCACTTCAGGATTTGATCAGAGGTGTTCTTAAAATATTTTCATCCAGAACTGCACCCCTTGGAGCAAAAGGGTGGAAACCACTTGTTGTGTATGAAAAATCTACAAAAAGTTGGTCATGGATTGGTCCTGTATCTCATAACTTATCTGATTCTGAGGCTGTTGAAGAGGTGACATCTCCAGATGCATGGGGTCTTCCTCATAAAATGCTTGTCAAGTTAGTTGACTCATTTGCTAATTGGCTGAAAAATAGTCAGGAAACACTTCAGCAAATAGGAAGTCTTCCTGACCCACCTTTGACACTGATGCAATTCAATTTGGATGAGAAAGAAAGGTTCAAGGACCTGCGAGCTCAAAAGAGTCTGAGTACCATCAGCCCAAGCTCTGAAGAAGTAAAAGCTTACTTCAGGAAAGAAGAAGTCCTTAGGTATCTGATACCAGACAGGGCTTTTTCTTATACTGCTGCTGATGGTAAAAAATCAATTGTTGCTCCTTTGAGGAGATGTGGTGGCAAGCCAACGTCAAAGGCTAGAGACCATTTTATGCTAAAACGTGATCGACCACCGCATGTTACAATCCTTTGTCTTGTCAGAGATGCAGCGGCAAGATTGCCTGGAAGTATTGGCACTCGGGCAGATGTATGTACATTAATTAGAGATTCACAGTATATTGTTGAAGATGTCTCTGATGCACAGGTCAATCAAGTAGTTAGTGGGGCATTGGATCGGTTGCATTATGAGCGTGATCCTTGTGTCCAATTTGATGGAGAGAGAAAACTGTGGGTTTACTTGCATAGAGAAAGGGAAGAAGAAGATTTTGAGGATGATGGAACTTCATCCACAAAGAAATGGAGACGACAAAAGAAAGAAGCTACTGAAGCATCTGAGCACGGAGATGTAACTGTTGCTTACCCTGGACCTGTGGGACAATCAGATTTGGTATCTGATCTCAATGTTGAGGCATCATGTGCAGATGATGATAAGAGATCAGAGCCTGATTATCAGAATGGTAATGATCAGATGGAGGACATTGCTGAAACCAGTCATGGTTCTGATCACGGTATGCATCCTGGTCATACTCCAGTGGTATGGAATGCTCTTGGATTGAAATCTGCAGGAGAAAATAAGTTGTTCTGCCAAGAGAACTCTACCAATGAAGATTTTGATGAGGATGCATTTGGTGGAGAGCCTCCAGCTTGATTGTAAAACAAAACCTCTCCTATAAGGTAACTTTGTATAATTTTAGAATGCTTAATGCTTTTTGGTTAGTAAAGACCTCCTCCTCTTACTTCCTTTCCTTTCTCTGGGATATAGGATACTTGACTCGTATTGAGCATGTAAGCATCTACAGTTTAATAAATTCATAATCAGTTGAATGGACTTCTAGCAAGGGACCCAAAAATTGTTGTTTCATTTCTATGATAAGACGTCTTGAGCACTGTGCGGTGACTTTGATATGCACTTGTAAATTGCTGAAGCTGTAGCTATCTTTCATTTCCTTTTTTGCCCCTAACTCTTTGGCTTTAATCAGTATTCTTCTAATTTGTTGCAGTCGTTGAAGTGGTGAAAATACTTTTCAGCCATTGGAAACTTTTGTATGTGTGTGCATGTTGCACACGTCTTAGAACTCATTAGATAACTAGAACTTGTGTGCTAGTCATTTACTCGCTGCTTTTAGAAACACCAACTCTGCAAGCTTGCCCCCAATTTTTAGCTAAACTGTTTTTTGCACAGTAAGAATTTTCCAATCATACTCGTCTGCCTTCCACCTGAGATAAGTAGTTATAGTGAGCTGGACTTGCGATTAGTTTCCCCGCAAACCTACTTTTCTACATTTATTTTCTTTGTTTCCCAGCAAAGCGAATCATGATAAGCCACATTGAACATCTGAATACATCAACTTATTGTTAATAAAATAATAAGATCCTAGAGATTGCATGTTTTGCAGGCGTGGAGGCAGAGGTCCACCAAATTCCGTGGCGAGGGCACGATGGATGTCTTTTAGTTGACAGAAGCACCAGAGCATGTGAATTTGTTAGTTTGAATAAAATATGGGATAGTGCAATTGTTTAATCCATTCAAAGTGCTACTGAGTAAAGGTGGATGTATATATGTTTTCGACCTTAGAACTCCATTTCTTCTGCTCTCAATTGCTGAAGCTTGTATTATTATTATCTGACACCAAATTAAAATTTTACCGTACTTAATTGAGTTTAGCGCTGTGCAGCAACATTTTTGTTGTTCTGGGAACTCAATTCTTTTACGCTCATAGCAAATCAATTTCAAACTGATAACACTACTGCATTCAACTCTCGGGAATCTTGGATGAAATGGAGGGTCCATTTTAGAATTATTTACGATTGGATATTGGGTGGACATCATCGTCAGAGGGTATAACTATAAATAATCCCAACTCAGGTTAAACAAAATTCAGAATCAGCTAACAAAAATCTTAATTTGATCCGGAAACACCTACCTATTATCTCCATTACAGAATACAACGACCAAAATACAAAACAATCACGGATGAATATTTCTTTCTTGCTTTATATATACGGATTTCACTATAATAAATCATTCTCTGTTCAATCCAATACTCTGTACAATCTCAATTGCAATACCAATATGCTTCTATATATGCATATACACTACTCCAGAATCTCACTACCTTCTAATTGATAGCAGTGAGGGGAAGCCGGGGGTCTCTGAAAGCTTCTGAAAAATGCTTTGTGTCTCCATTTGCCTGCTTGGATGATTTTGCATCCCAAAATGACTTAAGCAGTTCCTCAAAGGATGGGGTTCTGAGTTCCTCAATGGAACCAATGCTCGGAAGATTAATTGGCCGCTTTCTCGGCGTTGTGCAAGATGGTTGATCCACCTGAAAATAAATCATAAATTAAATATGGCAGGAAGACCATGGATTCAAAGGGGGGTACGTTTTCAACTACCATGTAATCTTGTAGGAGGCATTTTCCAGCATGTTCTGTGATCTCCACCATCTTGTGGTGATGCCCACTGTTCAATTCCCTCAAGTCTCCACAACAAGGGCCAATAAGGGAATCGATATTCCCACATGCCTCGTGGTCAAGTTGTAATGAACCTGCAAAGGATGTTTCAGTTTAGTTCAATACATGGTTTTGAAGTATATTGTGAAATAGATGTAAAACTGCAAAACTTACGGTCGATGGACGAGAGCATATTCTTGCTTCCAAATTCTGCATTTTCCAGAGCAGAATTCACAGCAGAAGAGACTCGTTCACGCAATACTTGAACAGTACCCATTCCTTTCCTGAAGTACAAAACATTCACATAAATGAGGCAGATATGCTAGCTTAACTTAAAGTTCAGAATCCGGAATTTTATAACTAACCTAACGATTTCATCAACTGAAGCAATATTCCTCTTCTCTAGACCAAGCACTGACCCTTGAGCATTGTTCCATTGTTGTGCACCCCGTTTTGCGTATTCCAAGCTGTGCATATTTTTTTCTCCAGTTCAGAGTTAATCAAGCATTTTTATGCACACATGTGAAAAGACATACAGTAAATATGATATTGACCATTTACGAAGAACATCTTCCATATCTTCTTTCCCATTTTCCACCTTAGATGTATCCTCAAGATAATGGGATTCAGCTCTCTTGGTGTAGTTTGTCCATTCTGCTTTGATTGAAGAAGTGGTATCTTGCATAATTGACATCTCTTGCTGTAATTTGTTGGTTCTACCGGCTGCATTATCCCGAAGTTCACCAACTGCAAATTGAACCTAGAAGCAAGAAACAGATAAGAAATGGAAAATAGTTGCAAGAAACTGAGTCATGAAAGATCATCAATTTGTAAATTCTTTTAGAGCGTTGTTGGTGCATGTGGTTGTTGTGCTTGGAAAACATTAGTCCAGAAATTATGATAAAACAAAATTTGAAATCCATCTCGAAGAAGTATGAATAAGAGAAATATAAAACAGAATGCCAGGAGGCATGAGATTGCAGAAGATATCCATAAAGCAGCATATATATGAAACCTCCTATGCTATTATATGAAAATCCTGAAAAAATCTAGTAAGCAAAAAAAATGGTTCTCATTGTCAACAAGTTCCACTTAATTGACATTTGAACTCCATCTTGAAGACTCAAAAACAAATATTACTCATTTTTTACCCTTTTCTCATACATCTTGAATAAAGAAAATGCCAGTGATTCAAGCCATACACTAATTTTTATCATTAAAACTTAGCATCAGCAGCCTGCTATATATGCTTGAAGGATTAGCAGAGAAATAACAGGGGCACGAAGCCTGATTAACAACTAGGTTATTCTATGTTGGCACCAGTTCCTTTGTGTATCTGGAACAATATTCTAATCCAAAAATGTTTGCAAACACTTCTCAGCACTTAGACACTATCAAAGTAGTGGAAAGGAAAACACATCAAAGGAAAAGGCCAAGTTTGATCCCTCCTGTTTATTCCAGATGAAAAGTTCAAACATCTGTTAGTTGTCTGCATGGACCCCTGGAACACAGAGCGAAAATTTCAAGTGCATACCAGTTTCTTCTTCCTAGCATTTGAATCTGCAAGCAACTCTGCCACTTGAGTTAGTAGTTGTCTTTCTTCAAGGGCCGCACACTCCTACAATGAAATGAGACTTGAGGCAAAGTTTACTTGTAAATTCGTTCAGACAAATGGTGTTACGCATGCAGATTTAATTACCTCAAACTTCTTTTCAAATTCAGATAACTTCTCATCATTAATTGTCTGGGCTTCTTTGACGATATGGCCTAACTTTGAAGCATGCCCATCTAAAGTCTTGAAGAAGTTTTCTGTAGTTTGCGATATTGATCTTGTTGTTTCAATAGCTCTCGTATGAGCCTAGAAATGTCAAAACTGTCAATAATAATACCTCTCACACTGAATAGCATGAAAAGAAGAAGCCGATGGGCATCACCAATGATTTTCATTTTAATTAGAAGCCAACCTCACGTTGCTGTTGTGCATATGCAGTTAATTTATTCTCATGACTATGTAGACTGTCTTGAAGATCATGAAGTAAAGTATTAGCCTCAGAAGTAATTCCTTCAAAAAGCTGCAGTAAATGAACTGATATCAAATTCAAGCTGAATAAAATGGTTTTGTAATTCTTCAAAGCAATATAATGAAATCAACCTCTTGTAAGGCTGAGGAATGTTTGGAAACTTCAGAATTCAGGTGACCAAATGTTGACTGGGTGTTACCGTCAAGTTCTCCAGCTAAATTGTCTAAAGCCTTGATTCCAGAGCCGTACATGGTTTTCAATTTTTCTAAATGACCTCGAAGCTCTTCTGTAGCCTATAAGTGCAACAGATGGAAAAGTATGCGTTCACTCAGCACTTCACTGCACATGCTCACCACATAAAGGAATCATACCTGAGTCTTTGTGGATACAAATGAATGCATGTCTTCTTCCATCTCTTTTAGTTGTTGTTCTTGCTGTGTGGTGGATGATGCTACAGCTTTATGCAAGACTTCAAGCTGCTGAGTCAATTGGGATTGGAATTTCTGTATAAGAACTCTGTTGTCATCTTCAATTTTGTCCTTGCGTTCTGGAACATTAATATACTCGAGATTAGTGGAGGATCATATGAAAAATTTATTTCATATGAAAAAAATAGTAGAGAGTTTTCCAATATAGATGCAGACCAATCTTGTTGAACAGATTAGAGACATCTGATGCAGCACTCTCCAGTTCTGATCGAAGCTCAAGTGCACGCTCAACCAGTGATTTCTCTGGTAGAGAATAATCACATAAAACATCATAAGGTAGTTACAAGATGAAACATTTAGTTTTTCCCAATATAACATAATAAAGCTTGAATTTTGGTAACCATGGGAACAGGACAGTGCCATTTTCTGTTGGCAGAGGGTGGAGGAAAAGGAACAATGAACTGAAGAAGGAGAACAACTAATGCAAAATTAACTTGACAGGAAGTATGCTAAAGAGGACACCTACCAGAGTTCAGAAGATTGGATATCAAGTATTCCTTTTCCTTTATTGTTGCATTTGCCTGCCTATGTCTTTCTTCAAGATCAATCAATGAATGTTCTGTTTCCTGTAGTTTTTTCTGATTATAAGAAAAATGTCCGGTTAATCCACGACAGCCAAATCTCAGTGGGAAGGACTATCATTTTGCAAACTGCAGGGGTTTGGATATTACCTCAGTCTTTTCAAGTTTATCACTTAGTTCAACGGTCAACTGCTGCTGAGAATTATATAATTCCTGGAGCTCCACTACTCGCTGCTTGCAAAGCATAAGTCTATAATGTATTATATTTGTTTATAGCAACAACCCTAGAAATCCACTGAGAATTTTTTTGGCCGAATCTACCTTATCCTTGGATTCTAAATCAATTTCCATCTGCTCTATCTTTTCTGACATTGCCTGCAACATCACGCATTCGAAGTACCACCAAGATCAGGAGGAAGTCCCAAGTAGCATCTTAAATAATTTTGTTACATCAACACCCTGAATGCCATCAAACCTTTTTCTCTGCCTCGTTCTGGAGATAACGATCTTTTGGTATGTAGATTCCATTCTTCTCTCTTGCAGCATACACCTCTAAATGACATACAGTTGTTGTGAGCCAATAACGAATTATCAGAAAATGCATAGTGATAAGAATCCAGATTGGCTTTGCATTAGCAGATGGCCATAAATGAATTTCTCACATATGGGTACAGAGAGTGAGAGCAATCAACAACCTTGCTTTAGTCGATCAATTTCAAAATACAAATCCTTGATTAGAGCAGATTTCATCATCTTCTGATTGATCTGTAATTACAGTAAAACTAAATTACTCATCTGCCAGTCTAAAGAAATGAAGAAAAGGCAGTATGTGGATTCAGTATTTTATGACTACTAACCTCTGGTTTGTTCTTTATGTTTTTGGCACGGTGAGCGTAATCTAAAGTGTTGAGTGTCTCTTCCAAACAGTGGATAGAAGGTGATATAGTTGCAATTATACATGTCTTGGTTTTCCCTCCAAGAGAATCCCTCAGCAACCTTGTTAACTTGCTATCCCTGAGATTTTGGTAGACGTACATGTTGATCTTTCTAAGGCAGACCTGGCCACCATACATAAAAAAATTGGCTTGTCTTTTTACCTGTAGGGTACATGACCCGAATGCTCAACCAGAGCATTTATGACTCGACCAAGTGTTAGCAAGCTTTTGTTGATCTCACCTGCTTCCCTTGCTCTGCCCTGCAAAAGTAAACAAAAACTTGCTCAAAACAAACAGAGATTTTTCAGATCACATTGTGAAGAATATTGTCGAGTAATGCCTGTAAAATGCATAATTGTCTCTACACCTACACAAAAATTCAGTATTGCACAAATTGTTAACTGAATTTGGTAAGAATAATGCCTGAATATTCTCACCTCTCTTGCACCAGAACGCGAAATATTCTCTGAGCCAGCAAGGTCAACTAAGTTCAGCTTCCCACATTTGATCATCTCCTCTCCTTCTGGAGTGCCCTCCTTCATGTGAATAGTTATAGAAAATACAGAGTGAGAACGGCTACTTTGTTTATTAAGAAGGGTCTCTGCTGTTCTCCTCTTGGCAGAACCTTTCTCTAATATTTTATATATTTCATTTGCAGTTGTCACAATCTCCTCCTCCAATCCCCTCACAAGAACTCCCCCTTTACCATCCTCCATGAGGGCTATTGGTTTCTTTGACTTGTCTTCTAGGAATTTTGGATATTCTTCTGGTGCCAAAAGATCTGTTATTTCCTCGTTGTATAGCTCTAAGAATGTAACCTTCAAGCTATACTCAGCATTTTGAGCCTCTAAGATATCAAAGATTTGTTTAACAGCTCTGGGAATAACACCAGCATCACTTGGGATTTCACCATTCTTAAAAGGAAGAAGAGTCAAATCACCAAAATGGAGTGACAAACGTCGAAATACAAAAGCATTTTAGTAGGAGTTTTCCATTATTGGAAACAAATCAAACCTTTTTCCTTGCCCCACCCTCCATAGTGTAAGTCTTTCCGGTTCCAGTTTGCCCATAGGCAAAGATGGTGCAATTGTACCCTTCTAGAACTTCGAATACTATGGGCCAGACTGCCTGATCATATAAATCCTTTTGCTGGGACGATGGACCAAAAACCTATAACACAAAAACCGCAAGTTATGCTCTACTCTCCGCATATTAAAAATGTTAAAAATGAAAAGGAAAAGGTAATGGAAAGAGAAGAATCTGAACTTTAAGCAGAGGAAAAACAATTTGTGCTTCTATATTATTATTGCACTAATTACCATCAACCAAAGCACTTTCTAGTTAACAGCAACAAATTTTGAGATCACGAAATGGAATTCTTAGGCTCCTCCTCAAATTTATTTCCGTAACCCATGCATTATTCCAGAATCATATAGTAGGTAACAAATAGCAAACCTTGTCAAAGTGGAAAGTCCTATCAATCTGCTTATTAGCAATATTTTGAACCGCACAAACTTCTCTTCTGTTCTCATGGCAAGAAATCACCACAGGTGTATGCAATCTCGTCTCATCCACACTCAATGGCCTATGGAGAACACAAATGAAAAACCACCCAGGAAAATCATTAAGACAGAATCAGGCAAACCAAAAGCAAAGTGAAGAAAAGGGGAAAAAGCATGAAACTAGGTAACATTGGTTACCTGCATCGCACAATGACTTGCACATTAACACCTTTATCCTTATCGTGTTTTCCGCTTAAACTCCCCTCCCCCGATCGCAGATCTCTCACCACCTTATCGGTCGACCGCGGCGTGTGTGGCGATTTCGGTGTTCCACCACCTCCACCTCCTCTTCTATGCGAGGCCTCCATTCCTTTACAAAATCTCACTCGGTCCAAATCTCAAAACTCTTAATCAATCTACTTATGCTTTTCTTCTTTCGTACTGCGCCACAAATCGAATCATCTGAACAAGTCAACCAAACGCACATTTCATCCAAATCTCAAAAAAATAAACCAAAAATAAGCATTTCCATCGCACAAAACAAATCCATCAGAGGAGAAAACACAACGTGGAACCCATTTTCCTCGTTCTTTTCCTATTAGGTCAAAAGCTGGAAAAAACAAAACGAATTAATGCAAGACAAACAGAACAAATACTGCCGATAGATATCCATAAAATGACAAAGCAAATCAACAATCAAAACCTCTGTCGTGATACGATACAGAAACGCACTGGTGCAACTCACCTCTGTGTACATACATTCACGTACATACGAATGAATTATGAATACTTACAGCGGGAATGGAGGCCGGCAATCTTGAAATGCAGATGAAGAATGTGAGTACAAATGGCGATGCTTTAGAGACAATATAGTGACCAGAGACTGTCTGTCTCTCTCTCTCTCTGTGTCTGTGTAAAAGTTGTGGATATTCCTTCTGAGGTCAATAGTATTAAAAAAGAACAGCTGAGAGAGAGGAGGTGGGGTGGGGTGGGGTGGAGGTGGAAAAGAAACTTAAAAAATATGGCCGTTACGGAGCGTCGCGTTTGAATTTAATGTGAAGAAAATTTCATGATGGGGCGATGACGGTGTTAATATTTGGCCGTTTGTACGAGCCAAATTTTTGACCGTTATTCATATGTACCTTCCAGGGTTAAATTTTTTCAAAAGTTTTGGTGGAATTATTCCAATCTTACGGTTAATGCTTTCTAATTAGTTAATAATAATCACTTTCTATTATTAAATAAACTGAAAAAATTAATTTAACTTTTTCAGTAGTTAATATTCCATAGAATGGATCAAATGAATTTTATTTTGTAGAGCAAAATAATATTTAAATTTAAGTACAATTTACTAAAATTAAATCGACATAATAAGAACTGTATGCAATAGTTTTTATTATTATTGTGAAAATGAACTGTAAAAAAAAATTCAGTTTAGGTGTAATAAAAGTCGGGAACGGCTAAAACCAAATGGGAATGAGAAAAAAAAAAAAAGTTTGAGTTTTTAGTGAAAAAAGTTTAATTTGTAAAAATTTAGTAATAAGTTGCAAATGTTTATGGAGACAAGCTTATAATTTTTAATTTGAATAAACTTTATTTTCAAAAAAATGATAGTTATTAAATTAATTTATACCACAGAACATCTCATGGAATCAATGGTGGAATCAGGTAGACATATAAGTTTGTGAATAATTTAATTGAAAATAAGGGAGAAGGGGAAAAGTTAGGTGGATGATTTCCAATGAGGCAGGAGAAGGAGATGGTATTAGTGGGGGCAGATGAAGTGGAGTGTGGGTGTCTTTCACAAGATATATTGTTGCTACTTGATTGCTACCATTCAAACATATTATTATTAGTGTTGGGATGATTTTGAATTCAAGTGGATTTGTTTATATGGCTGGCTAGGTGGGGACACATTACTATATTATTTATTTGCTATTTTTTTTATATTATTATTTTTTTAAGCTATATGAATGTTTGTTCAAATTCTTTTGTGATATCTTATAGATACTTTTGTCAGCGTTTAATTTTTATTTATTGAATAAATTACAATGACTTTTCTTTAAAAAATTTATAATTATGAGTACTCTCTTATTATTGAAAAAATTATCAATATAGTTTGGTGTTTCTTAAATTAAATTATATAATTATCAATTTTGTCTTTGTTGTAATTTTTATTTTTAAAAAAATATATAAGATTATTTTTAAAAAATGACATCATTGCATAAGTTACTCTTATTTTTTGCATAATTACAAAAACTACTCCTAACAATCAAAAAATAAGCGTACTTTATGCAATGATGTTAATATTTTTGAGGTGATATGGGTGAAGAAGGCCTGAGATGCAATCTCGAAAGACAACATACGAGGTACCCTTGTTCAGAAAATATATGAGGCTTCTTAGCTTGTGATAATACAAGGTGACTCAGTTAGATAGCATACGAGGTATTCTTGTTGAGAAGGATAAAAGGCCTCCTATTTGAAAAATACGAGGAATCTCAACCAGATAGACACGAGGCAAGGCTTTCCAGCTGAAGAGATTACGAAATGACTCAACTGGATAGCATACGAAGTATCATTGTTGAAAAGAATACGAGGTGTCCTAACTAAAATGAATACAACCACCCCATGAGAGGGATGCATGCCGGTTGTAGAGATCTCGAACAGGGTGAGAAGGACGAGTCCTATGAAACCTGATTCTAGTGAAGCCCTCCTCTGTCAAGTGGGATTAAAAAACAATATATTTACTAATCCGATAGAGATTTTCTGCAAAATCAAGTACCACAGAGGATTTTTTTAAAGATATTTTACGCGCACGCGTGTGTGTGTGTGTGTGTGAGAGAGAGAGAGAGAGAGAGAGAGAGTGAGAGAGAGAGAGAGAGAGAGAGAGAGAGAGAGAGAGAGAGAGAGAGACTCTCCATTATTAATTTACACTAACTTATATATTTCTTGCTTATAAGAAGGTGTATATATAATTTTTTAAAAGATATGAATATTTGTGTAAATAATATTGATATTTTTAATTATGTTATTGTAATTTTTCAAAATATGGTGATAATTTATAGGGTAAGTTACAACGACATCCCTTGAGGTTTAACATAATTACAAATACCCCCTCATTGTTTGAAAAATCAAATACCCCTACTGATGTTTGATGAAATTATCTAATCTTTGGATGAAGGTATGAAATTATCAACTTTTTTTTATTATATTTTATTAAAAAAAATAAAAATTTATAAAATAAATTGAACGTGGTGGATAGAAAAATTTTGGATAAAAGAAATTATCCACTTAGTCCATAAAACAATTAAAAATTTTAAAAAATAAATAAAACTATAATTTTTAATCCAACTATAGATGAAAGCCTAACGTGTTGGGCTAATTATTAGACGACGGTTAAAATTGGGGGATATTCGTAATTATACCGAATTCAAGGGAGATTGTTGTAATTTACCTTAATTTATATAAATAGATTATAGTTAGGGATAGTTACACTCCTCCCTTGAGATTTGGTGTAATTTTACGTGAATCCTCTATTGTTTGGAAAATTACATCTAATATTTTTAAAATTTGCTTTCGTCTAACAAATAAGTCCATTTGTTAGTTAACAATTCACCAATTTGTTGATATTAACAAAAGAATCAGAAAAAAAATCTATATTAACCCCTAATTGACTTATTGCAGGTTAAATAAATCCTTTTATAATCAAATTAACTCTCATACGTCTTCACGTGTTAATGAATTTGAGAAGGTATATCTTCACCTTCAACCGAATTTGACCTGCAATGAGTCAGAAAACTAGTCAATCAAAGTAAATATCAATTTTTATTCACTTTTTTTGTTAATATTAGCAAATTCAGTTAATTTTGACTAATATATGGACTTATTTGTTAGAGGAAAGCAAACCTCACTGGTAGATATAGTTTTTCAAATCACAGAAAGTTTATATATAATTACAGCAAACCTAATGGGAATGAAGTTTAATTATTCCTTATAATTAAATGTAATTATCTCAATAAATTAAGCCAATCCCTCTCTGCCATCCCTTCTCGTGTTATCTTGAAATTATTTTTTTACCAAAAAAAAAAAAAAAAGAAGTAAGAAAATTTAATAATTTTTTATTTTATTTCTTGCATTTCTGATTCATGGCGATATCCCCACGACAAAGAAACAGAGTAGTTGTCCTCTAGTACTTATCGTACTGTCATAATAGGCAAAGTGGCAATCCTGTCGCTTACAATCTAGTTTCCAGATTTGAGGGAATGGAAATTGCTCCTTTAAATATCAACCAATATCGTGTTTTAAGCATTGATGTAATATTAACAATGATAAGCATATTTAGTAAGGCAAAATTACAATATTGATCCCTAAAATTTGGCCATTTCAACTTTGATCCAGCAGAATTTAATTTTGATCCCAAGTTTCTTAAAATTTGCATTGTTAGTCCAGGAATATTGCAAATTTAGTCCTTTTTCACTTCACCATTAGAAACTAATAGCACAATTCACGTGATCTCATGTATCCATTAACCAGTGATTTTCTTAGAGGAAAATCACCACATGACCCTCACAAAAATGAAGTAAAAAGCCGAACCACATAGGTTGTCGCTAGTTTTACTAATGTTGCAAATTCTAACAAGAACTTGGGCAAAAAATAAAATCTCATAAAATATAGGACCAAAGTTAAAATAATCCACTCTTATGCCACTAGTATTGCAATTGGCAATACTTAGTAAAGTATAGTTACATTTTCTAATCAACCAAAATTTAAAACGAATTTCATTACAGAGCTTTCAGGGGTAAATTATATCAACACTCCCTGAATTAGGTTTAATTATGTAATGGTTCTCTATCATTTGTAAAATTACAAGTACACACTCTAAAATTATAATGTAATTGTATTTACAAATGCATTCCTTATTTATAGGCAAAATTTACAAATACTCTTTTAGGATAGATTATATCAAGACCCCTCATAGGATATATTTATAATTTTACCAAAAAAAAAATAGAAAAATTGACATAGTTAGATTGAATCTCAAAAAGGGATATCACTCTAATTCACCCTAATTTGTTCTAACGCCAATTAATAAGTAAAATAATTGTTTTTTTTCAAAAAAACATGTAATTATCTGAAACTCTATTGAATTATTAATCGATAAGGAATTCATAAATGGTCCTACTAAAAAGCTCTCTTAATTATCATCTGAAAATACAATTTTGCATAAAATAATGTTGTAGGCCTACTATATATGAGTAGAGTGTAGAGACATATCATAAAAATTGGCTTATTTCAAGGGACCCTGAATTAGGTATGAATCTCTTGTTGCATGTTTGTGGAAAATCAAAAACCCATCAATTTTGCAATAAATTGTTTTTTAGAGGTATGGTTTTTGGATGTAAGGTAAAATACCACAACATAATTTGACAAAGTGTTCGGCATACATTATGTAATTAATTATTTTTTTAATTAATAAATCCCGTTCAAAAGGAATAACAGTGAAATATGTTTCAAATATGTTTTGCAAAATTCGAGATTGGTCAGACTTAAGTTCTGTGGGACCCAAAATCCATCCCAATTTGACTTTGGATTCAACTTACCCCTCTCTAATTGGATCCTATATCTGCCTTCAAACCTGTCCCCATCCCCCGCACACAGGTCGACGCCAAATGGGTTCAATCCATAAAGCTAATCAATATAATTTTTAAAAATATTTAATATTATTATTAAAAATTACCTAATAATTTATATATAGGCTAAATAAAAGATAAAAAAGTTGGAATAAGTAAAGTATATTTATAAATATTATTTAGGATGGGTGTTAATTAACAAGACCCAAGACCCACCTCATACTTGTTCGATTGCAAAAGTTCAAAATCCATCCAAATCTAAAACCCATAATTTAGAGTTGAACCCTTCCAATTTTGACCAAATTTGCTCTATCCGCCTCATTGACATCCCCAAGTCAAGAGGGCTTTATTTTTTACTAAATACTTTCTTTTATTTAAAATGGGGTATACTAAATAAATACAATATAGTTGATATATGAATAAAATTAGGTGGAAGAGCTGGAAATTGTAATTGCAGACGAAAACACTGCCATTTTAATTGCATGAACTTTATCTTAGTAATTTGCATCCCTCTACAAGTTCCAAAATTTGGAAATTAAAGTTCTTGAAATAAGTGTATGTACCCACATTTTAGTCTACTATCACATGTATAAAATATTTCACCTGTATAAAATAATTATATCTAAATTCTCTTTAAAAATATAAAATTATATTTTTTAAATAAAAATTTGGAATTATACTTACAGTCTTTTTGAAAATTTATGATTTATACCTGATGAATTTTGAATGAAAATGCTGAATTTAGCAAAAAAAATTAAATAATTTGAAATAGAAATTCAATCTGGACCTCTGGTACTAGAAAGGATATAAAAAGCCAAACTGGATATATTTTTTTTTTAAAGTGATCAAATTAAATTTAATTAAGTAAATAAATAGTTTTATACCAAAACATATATTCAAAGATAATAAAAGCAAAAGCTAATACAAAATTAAGCAAATACCCGCATATAAACGAAACTCAAACCCAAAACTTCTTATAAAATGATTTTTTTTTATATCTCAAAAATACAAATAAACTTTATATTCTCGTTCCATCCTTTCATTAAAATCATAACCATATCGTATAGGTTAATATGGAAAAGCACAACGAATACTAATTAGTAATAATTGTGCAATAGCTATTAATTGTTGTTTTTACTGTGGAAGTGAAGATAGTAATCATAGTTAAAAATCATAACAAATGTTTTGATCACACAGTTACAGACCATAGCAAATATTCTAGTAATAATTAAAATTATGAAAAATATTGATTAACAATGATCAAAACTTAAATTTTCGTATTTGTTCATTCAATCAAGGTAAAATTAAATTAATTTATCATGATTTTTAAGTTGTAATAATATATTATATAAAAAGAATATATATATATATTCCGATTGACAATTAATTAATAATCCCTGGTTGTAAACAATATATGATGTAAAGTTGTGAGTATTTGAAAACAAAAGTAAAAAGTAGAGAAAAGTTAAAAATTTTGAGTATTTGAAAAACATATGTCGAATTTTACAATATTCTCAATAAATTGGCAGTGAGTTGCTCAGAACTTAATTTGGACTTAAATAAATAATTTAAAATCAGAATCTGTAAATAAAAAACACTATTTTCAAGCTTTTCTATTTTCCAGCAACATCCTGTAATTTGTAAAATTTAGTGCCCAGTAAAAGAGAAAAGAAGAAAATACAGAGAGACACCCACATGTGAGGCTGTGTGCATAAAGCTCTGAATCTCCACCGACAATATGAAAGAGTAGGAGGGGGGGTGTGCGTTACTTGGGCAGTACTCCTTTGTACATATTCTGCGTTACTTGTGCAATGCATCATCATCAAAATGCAAAACACACGAGAAGGTTCCGATCTCTGTCACAATAACTTGTCATTTTTGTTTACTAAAAGTTAGAAAACGCCTTGCCCTCAAGGTAACATGTCATTGTATCTCTAGCAACCACGTGCTGCTACTGCTGTAAAGTACACAATCTCCACTCATCATACTCTCATCCTAAAAGTTTTATTACCAAAGAGAAGGGATACAAAAATGTTTATTCCGATTTTGGGCTCCAGCTGAATCAAACTAAAATTTACATCTTGTTTGGTCTTGGGCTAGATGTTGAGTCTCTGTTCTTTAATGGGCTGGACCAGATACACCATATTTATCATGTTTATAATATTTCAAATATTTTAATTCATAATTCAATATATTTTTAAACATTAAATTATAACAAAATTCTGCATGCTTTTAAGACACGCGTGTGCGCCCGCACAAAGAGCCCAATTGGATTGGACTGAATTATGGTTTGAGCTAATTCAATTATTCAAACATTGTCCACGCTACCAAAAAATAGATTATTTCTTATAATGGTAGATTAATATTCAATACTATTTATTATAGTCAATTATTTTTTTATGATTGAGCGAGGAGTGAGACTTCTCATTTACGATGAATATATTTCATTTTTGAATTTTATCCGTTTTGATCATATTATCTCTCAGAAATTGGGATTAAACAAGCGGAAATTATCGAGTCCCAAGCTCGATTCATCCCAATCCCTTGACCCATTTGAAAAGTTGTCGATCCTTGAGCACACTAGAACAATTGGGGTTCTAGTTCTACCACGTGGATATTCGACCGAACTTATGATCCATTTGGAGAGCTGTCGATTACCGGACATACGGACAATGAAGTTTTACCATATGAATTCATACAAGTACGAAATCAACATAACTTTATTATAAATCCAAATTGTCATAACGAAGGTATAATATTACGCTTAATCAATGCATTCTAAATTTTCAGACTCTTACCCAAACTCATACTTGATCGACTAATTAAAAATTGAAGAATCTTTGTTGAAAAATTCTAAACGTGCCTTAACATCTTTGTTTTCTCATTGCGAATTTGATCGAGATCGGCAACATCCAACAAGACCCACTAAAGCTCGAGCTGGATCACACTTAATTCATATATACAATATAAAAACACATTAAAAAAAACACAAATTTAGAAAACAAAAGATCCAAATATAAAACCTAACCAAGTAGTGTAGTGGGAGTTAGGGTGGAGGAAAGCGGCATAGACAGGACATTTGTTGACTTTAAACCAAAAAGCCTATTATTTAGCTGCAATATTGGTGTTGTTTTAGGTGTTCGTAGGAGAGGAGAAGAGAAGAGCGGATGAAAGTGACTATAGATAGTGCTGGAATTCCCTTATCTTCTATTTCAACACTCATCCTTGTACAAAAATTCCCCTAAACTGCAAACCAAACCAAAATGCTGTCAATCTGATGTTGAAATCCCACTTGTGAGTCAAGATTTGATGTCTGTAATTTGTATCTCTTGTCATGGACAAATAACCAAATACAACTACTACTCTCCACGTATGTACCAAACAGAATATTAATTGAAAAAGTATAACAATGTCTATAAAATATTTTTAATTACAAATTTGCCCCCTACACTACTAAAGCAAACATCATACCTCTTTTTTTTTGGGTTTGGGCCCGGCCCTAATTCCACACAAACAAGACTAAAAATAACACACACATTGACCACATGATGCCAGACATCAACACTAGCTAGCAAATCTCTCTCTCTACGTACTTTCCTTCAGAATACATAAATACTACACACACACACAAACACACATGTGTATGTGTGAAATTGTGGAGATTCGGGTACAACAGTGATTTTGATACTGCAAGAGAGTCAAGATTCGGTCCCCAGCTATATATAAGTACATGATATGTATAATAGATGAATTAGTCAAATGCTTGAGAGAGAGAGAGGGATGATTATGATGATGAGCATGAAGAGATGAATCGGAAGTAGTTGCTTTTCACTTTCGGCAACTTGAAACTATATATATAGCTCCTACTACCTCTACCACATTCATTCATTTCGGACCCATATAAGGTCATATCACCCACAAAACGCACCCCCCGCCCCTCTGCATTATAGGTAAAAAGAAATGGGTTAATTACATTTAAATCCCTAAAAATGTAAAATTACAATGTCCCAAAATTTTTTTGAAATTTTTCTTCAAAAATTCTTCATTTACATTTGACATCCTTCCGTCTGGATTTGAATGAAAAATATGGGTAGTAGTACCACTCTTGTTCTCACAAAAAGAGGGACTATTCTCTGCATAATTCTAATTGAGTACGACTTAAAAATAATAATAAATTATTATTATCGATCAATGCGCACGATTTTCACTTATGACTAATTTCTTGGAGTCACTTAGTAACACAACGGTAATTAGTCATTGTGCAATTACAGTTAATTACTATTCATCATAGAAAAAATATATATTTTGGCTGGTAATTAAGCATGAAAAACGTCCGGAATAGTATATTAATGCAATTAGCATAAATATTTTTGTCTAGATTTTAGTCTTCAGATTCATATCAAATTGAGCAGAGTTTGGCTAAATATGAGGACTTAAGATCAACGGGCAATTAATATTTTCCGTCAATTATTTGATGTTGAGACTAAAATTGAAACAAATCGTAAGATGTTGTCCTGAAATTGAGACTTTTTTTTATAATGAATGTGATCAAAATTGATCAAGGCCTAACGTACAAATGAGATTTTTCTGGATAAATTACAATGAATTTTTGTGAAATTTGGCATGATCATGAATATTCCATCACTGTTTAAAAAATTACTTATATCCATGATGTTTGATTAAATTATATAATTTTTTTATGGATGTTTGGAATTGTTAACTTTGCTCTTATTGCATTTTTTCTTTTTACAATAAAATATTATAAGAAAATTGAATGAGGTGGATGAAGAATTTTGAAAAAATGTAGAAAAAAATTGTCCACTTAATCCATAAAAAGATTCAAAAAATTTACTTGTTAAGATACATTATTAAATAATTATTCTCTTTAACAGTTCAAACTTTTATATGAGATGGTTATTTAATATTTGTATCAAAGTCAGGCCAAATACGAGGTCTTAAGATCGAATCTCATTACCATGCGCCCATTTATAAAACAAAAGGTTTTATGTCTATGGTTTGCATGTGAGGGGCGCATGTTAGGATATTAATATTAAATAATTCTCGTTTTTTACGGTTTAAATTTTGAAAATAATGTGGTCAATTTAATATTACTTCTGTAAATATATATATTGAGAATTTAGTATAACTGTTTCAATTACAAAATTCTTACTCGTATCATATTTTGTCATTTTCATCCCATCATATTACAAGTATCATTTTATATTTTATTAAATTATATACTAACCACGTAATAATTATAATATTCTTATTATATAATTAATTTAAATTTAATTGACTCGAATTCGAGCTGAATTTATATAAACCCTAGAGTCAACTGAGGAGAGCGCCAAGTGTGTAGTGGTGAAACTGTTGAGGGGTTTCGGGCATTGGCCCTTTGGATTAAGCGGGTATTTGTCTAAACTTATAAATTCCTAAAAACATCTTATAAAATGTTAGAGAGCTTATAAGCTCTAACAAAGTGTTTAAAAAAAAGTTAACTTTCTTAACTTTTTCTATAAGATCTTATAAGTTATGTAAAATTAATACATCATAACACAAAAATATCCTCATTTATACACTCATACACTCTATCCCTCACACACACACTCTCCTCTTTCTCTAGAATTAAAAAAATTACTATTTAATTTTTTTAACATTCAATCAAGAGAAAATACTAAATTATTTAATAATAAATTATTATAGTTAAATTATTGATATCTAAATTAATCAAGAGAAAATACTAAATTATTGATATTATATTTACTGATACATATAAATTCAAGACATTATAAATTATACGACTAGAATTAATCATTGCATTAACAAAGAAAATATAAATCATATATCTATATTAATATTTGACCGGCATGAATGTACATATATATTATTTTTATTCAAAAATTTAGGTAATAATTCATCATTCTTTTTATTGTAAAAAGATTATCTATTAAATTTTTATTTAAAATTAAACTAATGTGTACTATCTATGAAAGCGTTTTAAAATTTTTTAAAGCAAAATATGTCAAGAAATAATAATTTTTTTGATTCTAATAGTATCATGCTCATTTTAATCATTTTATCAATAAAAGATATTATACCAAACACCCTAACATATTATAAGATGTTTTCACATCTTATAAGTTTCAACATCTTATTTTATCCAAATACTTTAAAAAAAATATATTTTTAAAATAAGATCTAATATCTTATAAATTTCTAAAATATCTTATAAAATATACGAGTTTTATAAGATATTTTAAAAAAATTTAGCCAAACACCCGCTAAGTTAACTAGAAATTTTGTCCTCCAACTTGCAGTCACAGTCACTCTCATTCCTCTGTAGTTCCATGTTCCACTCAGCCCACCTTCCTGCTCCATTATGAAAAAGGGTTATTATATTTAAATACTTTAAAAATATAAAATTATATTTTTTCCAAAAAAATTTAAAATCATACTTATATTTCTTTTAAAAAGTTTTATTTATATCTGACCCCCTTTGTTAAAATTTAAATAAAAAATGCTAACATAAGCAAAATAAAATTACATAAAATTTTGATTTTGCCCCTCATAACACTTCAATGGACATTTTTATACTTATAAAAGGATAAATATAATACATATATAGGAAAAATAATATTTTTGGTCCCATAAGTTAGGCTCCTTTAACTTTTGGCCTCATTCATTACGTGATTAGCACTTTTAAGCCCATAACTTAAAAAAAAATAGCACTTTTTTTATCCTCATCCACACTTTTGTCTATAATTGAACGATGTTCCTTACTTGCCCAGTATATGATCGTTAAGTATTTTTGAATAGAGAGAAAATTAGTTTGTTTTTCAGCTTGGGACCACTTTTGAGAAAAAAAATATAACTGCATTTGAGGGAAAAAAAAATAAACTTTAAAGAAAATTAGGGCAAAAAACATGGCGATTTCTCTCTTCACTCACAAAAATTGAGTCATATCATTTTCATATTTCTATAAGTTGAAATCAAGTAGAAGCAACACAAAATTATGTTTTCCACAAGTGGCCTAATGAAGCACTCGTATGCTACTATTGGAAAAAGGGCCAATTTTTTGTCCAACTGAAATACTTAACGGCAACATACTAGGCATGTGACATACATCGTTAAATTATAGACGAAAAAGTGCATGAGGATCAAAAATGCTAATTTTTGTAAGTTACTGGACTAAAAGTATTAATCTCATAATGAATGGGACCAAAAGTGTCATGGGCCTAATTTATGATGCTATTTTTCCTACATATATATATGTATATATGGAGTAATGTTAGTATCACATGATTTTCTTATAAGTACAGAATGAGGGGTTTCAATTGAAAAATTATGTAATTTTTTTTTGCTAATATCAGTATTTTTCGTCCAAATCTTAATTTAAAGGGCCCAATTATAAATAGTGATTTTTTAGAGGGGATGTAAGTATAATTTTAGAATTTTTTTAGGAGAAAGCATAATTTCATATATTAAGAGAGAATTTAAATGTAATTAACCCTTATCAAAAATTCATATTGTCTTTGACTATATATATGTAATGTTAATTCCTTCTACCTATATATCATTAGAACGCATCGGATCCTTCCAACTTTAGTTTTACTCCCTTCCTTTTTTCTGCAAAGAACAAAATTAGAACCCCAATACATACATATATATATATACACACACACACATAAATTCGTGCCCTTTAACTTACTTCAATTTTTTAAAAAAAATCAACGGCTCTAACATCAGGTCATCAATTTCATTATGCAAAGCGGAAAACAATCGATGGTCATACTTTTTTCTCTTTTTTAATATTTTGGAGAAAAGATTAAAATAGTAGAGATAATCTTTTTTTTTTAATTTATGAATAAATTAACCAAACAAA
Organism: Sesamum indicum; assembly: GCF_000512975.1. NCBI lineage: Eukaryota > Viridiplantae > Streptophyta > Magnoliopsida > Lamiales > Pedaliaceae > Sesamum > Sesamum indicum. Next base: position 2,738,378 of record NC_026153.1, read on the forward strand.
AAAAATTAAAAAAATTCAGTTTTTTAATCAAATTTTGTAAAAAGTTTTAATTACAAATAAATAACGTAAAAGAAAAAAGAAGGTGTCAAGGTAATTTTGTCAAAAAAACAGAGTAAAAATTAATTGTTAGGTTCTTTGGAATGCGAAATAGAGGGGTGTGGGTGTTTTCTGGATTAAATAATATTTTTGTGGGTTTTTCAGATATAAAAATGTACTTTTTAAGGGTGTTCCAGTATTTTTTTTTTCCTAGATTTAATATTTTTTCAAAGGCTAGTATGGAGAACAATTTTGTCACATGATCCAAACAAGACAAAAACAATCGTCCTAACTATATCACTACATATCCTCAATTTTTGTCCTAAATTTAACATGACATGAGAGAAAACAATTACAAATTAGTCTAATGTTTGGTCCAACAAAATAAATTGCCCAAATCAGGTTTTATCGAATTTAAATCAATTATAGAGCAAGTGCAATATATTTTTCATGTGATTAACGTATAGTTCGGAAAAAATGACCTATCATACACTTGCTATTCGATTGATTAAGTTTAGCCTAACCTGATTTGTGTACAAATTTTTGAATAAACTTAATATAATTTTATCATATCACTACATATCCTCAGTTTAATCTATCCCACCTTAATCCTTTATTGAGGTCTTAAGGATAATGTCATATCCATATGTAAACTTGACTTGTGAATTTCATCTAAGTTTAAACAAAAAGTGATTAAAAAAATAATGATTTATTCCCATGGTATTATTTAAAAAATAATTAATAAATCACAATAAAAATATCATTTAATGCTATTTTTTTTAATTTTTTTTTTGTTACACTAATGGGAAAGTAGAAGCAGCAACTCACACTTTGTGCGTTGTTAGCTTAGAGTTCCTTATAACTAATTTTACGGTTCCAAAAAATCGGAATCTAACCGTATAAGAATCAAGAGACAAGTCAGAAAGTACGTTCAGTTCCATTAGACGCTTCAACAAAAATTCAAACCCACATCATGAATATAACAACATTCAACCTCAAACGATAAGTGATACGAACACGTAAAACACATGCAACACATATATCTATATGGATCATCAACCAATGAAGAAACGAAACGTCGTCTCCAGAAAGCCACTCCCCCCGCTCACCTTTTTCCCTTAAATAGAAAGAATATAGCAACATGAGTTGACAATTCATGTTGCATATATATTCATAGTACATGCAAAACCAATTTATATATGTATATATAGGAATGTTGATTCCAAGGGGCAAGGGGAGAGGGGCGACCGATGGACACAAGTATCTGCGCACTGCTTTTCCAGTACAGAACAGAATCGAAATGGGTGTTGGTGGAAATCGTAATTGCACCCAGAAACTGTTGCAATTCTTGGACTCAGAATCGGTACTTAACCAACCCCCGAACGAAACGTCGATCCACACTCCCTTCATTTCTTACTTTTACTTTCTTCACAAGTCACAACCCCCATCATTTTATTAATTTACACACCCAATGCATGCATGCATATATATATATATATATATATAACACTTTTCAAGTGATCTCGAGGATTCTTGAGGACCCCCTTCTCCAGATCAGTGCTAGTTCAAATTTTTTGTTATTTTTGCGTTATATAATAATAAAAATAAAAAATATTAATTGAACAGTTAATTTAATGTAAAATTTAAAAAGTTGAATAAGTAGCTGAAACGCATTTTTGGAACCATAAAAATTAGTGCAGCAGTGGCAAAACTCCCACTTCGGATCGATAACACATTTTTTCTTTATCACACACACACACACACATATATATATATATATAGTATAGATGTAATTGGGTGATATCCGTTTTATATATTTATATTTTGTGATTAAAGTTGGAAAATATTTTAATTTAGAGAGAAAATTAATTTTTTTTATCGATATTATAATTATACATTATTATTATTGTTTTCACGCATATGTCCTCATGAGTTAAACCACTTCCAACAAGCATCATTCAGAGATTTCGAAACGTTCTCGTTGATAAAAATCTGCCTTAAGATCCAACTCACCTAAATCAACAATTTATTGGTAATTGTACATAATTAATATAGTTGGTTATGTATAAAATTATTAAATAAATATTTCTCCTTGAAAGAGAAAATGTCAAAGTGAAATACTAACAAAAGACCAAGATATTTATATCTTCTAAATGTAAAACATTGATGAGCTTAAAAGGTCATATGAGAAAAATAAGGGCCTAATGTGCTTACTTCATCTTTATAAGTTTCTAATAGCTCTTAAAGAGTTTATAGGCTTTAGAACATCTTATGAAATATTTTATAATAGAGCTTATAAGCTCATCCAATAACCCTCTAAATGATAACTTAATTTTTAAATTTTGACAATTTTCACATTCTATGTATATAAAATTTTTGGTCACATTATTATATAAAGGGTAAATTTAACGAGTTTCTCTAAAATTTGACATATACAAATACTTTTGAATTGTTTGAAAAATTATCAATGCTCCATCAGATTTTAACGTTCGGCTAACAACTAGCCATTTTATTAGTCTCATTAGGTTTTCTTCCATTTTTTTTATAGTGAACTAGTCAAAACGCCTTTGTAAACTATAAAATAGTTTTATTTATTTCTAAATTTTTTTTATGAAGTATAAGGCCAAAAAAGAGATTTCACCTCATCAGCTTTTAAAAAAAAATTACTAGCAAGGACAAAGTTGACATTTTCATACCCGCATTATATAAGATTATATCAAACATTATGAGGTATTTATAATTATGTCAAATTTCAAAAGGAGCTCGTTGTGACTTACTCTTGTATAAACATTCACAATCATTTGAAAAATGATAAGTACAACTTTTAAGGTTATCGTTCTAATTTACTTCAAAAAGCAAAAACTTACAAAAAAAACCCTTTAAAAGATGTATATATAATTTTGCAAAAAGCTAAGAATATTAATATAATTAAAGATACGGGACCTAATCGCAAATAATATCAACGTAATTAACTTAAAAAAATTTCAAAATTGGACATAAGAGGTGGGGGTGGAGTTGGGGTCCCTTTTGTGATAGAGACTACACGTAATATATTATATGGTGCATTCTTACACGCATTCAAAATACTCATCATGATGAAAAGAGAGATGCCGCAAAATTACTGAAATAAATGTCGATGGATATTATTGAAACAAGTGTAATTAATTATTAATTATCTTTCAACATGTGTCATTTGCATATTACAAATTAACACTAGAAATATTCTGTCGATCCGACATTACTATGTAGTGCTTTTACTAAATTTTGGCACTATGTTTTTGCAATGCTCTAAAGGTGCCCCTGCGCTAATGCTACGTAAAATGACTAATTCTTTTTTCCTTTATTTTTCTAAGTTGACTTTTTAAATATTTAGGTAATGTTAATGAATTATTATCATTTATAACTATAAAAATAGAGTGATTCAAATATGCTCAATTAATTCCAAAAAAAATCGCTGAAGCTCAAAAAGATATAAGAGTCAAGTGCTCCTAGAAAGTAAATCAACCTAAAGTGGTCCAAGCGATATAGATTCGAGAAGGCTCAAATTCAAGAGGGCCTCATAGGCTGACAAAGAAGTTTTAGGGCCTAGTATCCCCTAGTCCAAGTAGAAGTCCATACCACGTGGTGTCCATGGATGAGTTAGATGGCATCCACGAACCTCTGAAGACACACTCTATAGAATCAATTAAGAACCAACCACCTCATGGAGACATGTGGCGCTTCCAGCCAAAAGTAACCTCTAAACCCAAAAGCTACTCTAGATGGGGAAGGCGTCTACACAACGACCTAGCATCTTTATCCCCAGAATATACCCTCATCTGCAACAGACTCGAACCGTCCTTGAGAATTGCAAGTCTCCAACTACCCGGAGATAATCCTCCACCGAATTCATAGAAATTCAATTTTATCTAACCATTTTAATCCACTAAATTTATGGTAATCCTCCACCAAATCCATAAGGGATTCAATTTTATCCAACCATTTGAAAAGTTCCTTTAAATTGGGAGCCCCACAACAAGAGATGACAAGCTTTTATTCATACGACAAGTTTCACCTATAATACTACAACTTTTAGCTAGGATAACAATGTCATTTTTTACTTGAAGTTCACACTTTATACTTCAACTGCAATTCCTCATTTGTGCACAAAAAACTAGTAATTCCACATTCCATTTCACTCATTTGTACTCTCTTGAATTATTTCATTATTTTGTACCTCAATTGAAGCCGAGCACTATTTTTTCTTGCATCAATCATAAGCATAATTGACATCTCAATTGTGTTTAGACATTGTTTGAGAGTGTGCTTTACTGAGATATTAATATCAATTTAAGCTTTTAAATGAGATGATTGTTTAACATGATATCAAAATCAGACCAAATAAAATTTTGAATTTGAATCTCATTGTCACCTATTTATGAAGTAAATGTTTCACATGTAATTTAAATTTTTAGATGAAATGATTGTTTAATATATCAACTATAGCCAAGCACTACAGCAAAATATAAAATGGTGATAAATATTAATTAATAATTTTAAAATTGCGACTAAAAATGCATATTAAACAATAATTTTGATCTTATTCCAACATATATATTATCACTATAAATAATTAATGATACATTTATAATAACAACATAAATAGCGTAACAAGGAATAATAGGTTATCACTATGCCATAATTGTTTTGAACTTTTTAGTGATAACTTTATTAAAACAAAAATTGTCATTAATTCTTCCCATAGTGACAAAATTTTATGAAACAATTGGCACTAGTAAAATAAAAAATTCTTGTCATTAATTAAAAATATTGAAATTATCACTTAATTTTTCTTCGACCAAACTATAATAATAGGGGGGGACCCACAAAGCAATGTAATGAAGAACACTAGTACAATTCATTAGTGGTGTGGAGTCATGTAAAAGAGCATATACCATGATATGGACTTGTCTTGAATTAGACATATAACGATATAATTAAAGTAGTCAACAATCAGACAATATTAACGTCTACAAATTAAATGACATCACTAACAATATTTATACTTAAAATTAAGGGTAAAATACACTTTGCCTCTAACTATTCGTCATGTAATATTTATCCCTCTAAATTAATAAATATAACACTTCTCCCCTTGGTTGGCCAAAATGCCCCTCATACCTTGAACAGATTTATTATTTTCAATATAATATTTTAGTTTTTTGCATATTAAATTATAACTAAATTAATTTTTTTAATAAGTAAAGAATTTACATTAACAGTGGAGTATAAATTAATATATATAGTAGATATACAATAAATATAATATAACCAACAACTCATTTATGCTTCTTAAAAGAAATTGACAAATATATATATATATATATATATATACTTAACTAAAAGTTAAGTATTTTTAAAATAAATAAATAAATATATTTTATCATATTTTTCAAAAAATATGTTAAAAAAACCAATATTTAAATATTTATTTTTATCTAAAAAAATAAATAGTTAATAACTTAATTTTATTACAAAATGAATAAAATCTTTTCATGAAATTTTTTGTTTATTTATTGTATTCATTCATTAGTTGACTTTTTGAGTCTGTAAATGATAAATTCAAACTATTTAACTCACTAATTATATTTTACTTTATTATAAATAAAAATATTTTTTCAATTAAAAAAATTAATTAAATTTAAAATACAAAATTACTAAAAAAATAATTTTTTGGAACTAAATATATATATATATATATAAAATATAAGGGCAATGTATTAAAAATTTAATTGTGGGGTAAGTGTTACATTTATTAATTTAGATGGTAATTGTTACGTGACGAAGCAAAGTATATTTTATCTTAAAATTAATTAAGATACTATTAATCAGTCTTATTATGTCACTCTAATAATGATTAGTGGCCTAAAACCTATGATAAATGATTGAGTATTATGGTATATATGTATGTTAATGTGCCTCCCACATGGGGTATTCATTACATGTACATTTTTTTATTTTTCTAAACTATATAAGTGGTGGGGACATCTTATAATATTGTTGACAAGTTGCAAGTTAGGCATATGGATCCCATCGAGGCACTTTCTGATTATTATATACCAAAAATTCTAACTCAAATCAAATTTAAAATTAATTATATAATAAATACAATATATTTATTATATGTAATATAAATTTTAAAAAATTTATTAAACAAATAATAAATATAATAATTTTTTAATGTGATGGATTTGATTCAGTCAGATGTAATTAAAATAAAAAATTATTATTATGCACACATAAAAAGCGCAAATTAGAGAAAGAGGTCATAGCACCAGCATTCAATATTCATAGTGCTTTCTTCAATAGCACATTCTTGACTGATTTAATTTATTTATATATATAAACACACACACATATAGACACATTTCATAATTGCTCTTTGAAAATCTCCAAGATTTAATAGCTTTAGATTTTTAAAAGAACCAAGACAAAGACACATGCAATGTGTGTATATTTATATATATAGCATGCATAAATGAACTAACTCTACCACATAAACCAAGGAAAAAAGATAGAAAATCAAATGGAGTAATAGATGAAAATAGAAAGAATAGAATTTTCCATCATCATTGTATATAGTTTATAGAATCAAGATGGGAGATGAGCATAGCAGTTTCTTTTGAGCATCTTTATCTTCACAAGTTAGCTAGTGTAATACTTTTGTTTTGACGCAACTGTAACAATTTTTGTTTGTTTCAATAAATACTGTGATAAATATTTTCAAACACTAACATCCTTAAATTATTGAAAGTAACGAATCGTTCTGATTGAACTGTTGTTTGTAGGTTGAAATTGTGAAACTTAGGACTTCCTAATAGTTTGATGATCGTAATGATGATGTAAAATATTATAAAAATAAATTTAGTCAAACACAATTTAAGTGTGGGAAGTCCCCCTTCACACGCTTGGGGGATTGCGACTCCTGTAATTACTCTTAACAGGGCTATATGGTTCTTCACTAGATAGGATTGTTCCCAAGAAAGAAAGAGATCATGTTAGAGAATGCTGCTACTGTAGGAGAGATGAAGGGCATGGGCATGCATGAAAAATGAGTCCCTTCTGTCAAGAGTCGTTGTCCTTGATTAGCAACTCTCCAATTCTTGGTGCAAAAGTGCTGATTATCTCTCCCTACCCCCCAACCCCACCCACATCAAGAAGTACTCCATGGGATTAGTAGTGTAGTGTAGTGCAGGTAGGCCAACGTATCCTCCCGGGTGACAAGAGACATTTGGAGGTCAACTCCCTCCAGAACTATGACGTCATCGTCCACGTCATCCCCCAGCTTACCCTCCCGCTTTAAGTAGAGTGCTCATGTGTTTATTGGTTTTTATCAAATCAACCCCTTCCTTTCCATTTCATCTTCCCTTTATTCCTCTCTCTGTCTCTCTCTCAACCAAAACCTTGGCAAAACCCCTGAGACACAAAGCATGTTTGGACACAACAGCAATGGACTTCCCTATCCTTATGACCACTACTCCTCAGAGTTCCAAGGCCAGTTCCCATTCCCAGACACCACAACCATCACCACCCACCCAACATTCCCATCACCTCCACTATACCTCCCCCCTCTCGCCATCCCCGCTGAGCTCGACTCCCTGTCGGCATTGAGGTCAGAGCTCGGCCACACGAGCAGCGGGTGCAGCAGCTATGGTGGCTCTCCCAGTTCAATAACTAGCTATGGAACATGCAGTCCAACTTTAATCCAGAGGAGCGTCAGCAGCCACTCCCTTCAGAAGAATTCAGAAGTCTATTCCCCAATGAATGCATCGCCACCAGGATACTTTGAAGCAGAGACGAGCTCCGTCAGGAAGGCTCTGAGCACCGGTGATTTACAGGTAACTTTTCATGCATTCAGTGGAAATCTACTAGTTTTTTCATGCAGTTTTTGTCATGAGGATATATAATTTGCAAATATTGGCGTGACAGGGAGTAAACCTCGGCCAACACAGTCAACGGGCAAACAGCCCGTTAGGGAACGAGAGCAGTATAATAGAGAGCATGAACAGAGCCAGCCCGTACAGTCCTGAGGAGAAGAAAGAAAGGATAGAGAGATATAGAAGCAAGAGAAACCTCAGGAATTTCAATAAGAAGATCAAGGTTAATCCAAACCACTTGCAATATTTCCTTTGTTACTTCCTCTCAGTGACAAGAACAAAATGCAGAACAAACATGAATTTCAGGCGGTAACGAAACAATTCACCTAAGATACAAATGGAGAAAATGAGAAAGAATAGTGAGAGTATATTATCACTACTTCACCTAGAAGATGTCAAAGTCACATGTAACGTGCACCACATATCATCGGATTGCATAGCACTCAATGTGCACATATCTTGCACGTGTCTGCTACTCGCACATCTGTCATGTCCCTTTCCGTTACTGGTGTTCCTAACTCTTTTCATGTTACTTGTCGAGCAGTATGAATGTCGGAAGACTTTAGCAGACAGCAGACCACGCATCAGAGGAAGGTTCGCGAGGAACGATGAGATAGAGAAGATGCCTCAAAGTCAATGGGATCATCATACAGGCGTGGAGGAAGATGAGGAGGAGGACGATAACTGGATCAATTTTCTTGATGCATTCTCAGCAAATCTGATGCCTTAATTATCTTATTAATCGATCCTAAAAGGGCTCCGCAGATATTTTTACATGTGTTAGGAGCTCTTGTTCGATGATTGCTTTGTATAACTACTTATTCAAGAATTATTACTAAAGAAAATATTACCATCTTATGAATTAGGATATTCACTCCAAGTGCATGAAATGTCAGCTTCTAATTAGTACCATTGTGCCAAAATCCCACAGCCACAAAAGTCAGTAATTCCTAGTCCACTTAAGGCACTTTTTTCGTTCAAGTAGTGGCTTAGATAACAGAGGTCAATGTGGACAGTAATGAAGCACTCTAAAACAAGCAAATATAATGAGTTCCTACAGTAACTAATCACTGTGTAAGAAAACTGATGGCTCTAGAAGACCTGGGGAAAGGATTAGTGGTGCTTTTGTAGTGAAAGGAAGATCTAAAGCCTAGTGATTGAACGTCCATAGCATTGATGGTGAGAATGAGTGGAGATGAATGAGAAAATTATGATTGGCAGCCGTCTAATATGATTAGATGGTTCTGAGTTAGTAGTCTCCAGAGAAGAAATTTACAAGATTGCCCTTTTCGCGTCTTTACCTTGTTGTAGTTGGAAAGAAAATACATACAACTTTTAATCTTTTAAGTGCATAAAGTCTTGATTAACTCAATTTGAATCATAAAATGTCCCTCACTAGAGCACTAGTAAAACGGTGGGTTGTTAATATCAGTATTTTATTTTATAACATGATCATATATACACATACAATAGCAAAAACGCCTTTTGGATAGTACGAAGTGGTCATCTTACTGTCAACAAGAATTGAATAACCATTTGTTTGCTAATTAAGTGAAGCTGTAAACTGTTAAAATTATACTAGATGATCTTCTATCAAACAGATAAAGACCTATGGTTCACACACCCGCATGGTTAGTACAAAATGGATGCCATGAAAGCTCCTCTCCACAAGAATTCATGTGTATCAGCACAAAGAAACCAGTACAAAACTGAAAATTCAATACGATACTGAACTTTAAAAGAGCGCTTATATTATAATAAAAATATTTCTTCTATAAAAGAAAATGATATAACACAACCATCCATCTCTCCATCTTCCTTTAAGGACAAGGGCTTGATCTAATAGACAAAGCTCAGAGGTATTGCCCCCACAAACAGGGAAAAGACTATCTCATCATAATTATCTGTATTAATAATTAATACATAAAGCTTAGCTACTAAATGCATCCTACTGACTTTCTAACCATGTTACTAAATGAGAAAGAGCATGTTTGGCTTTAAGAGCCATAATACATATATTATATTGTAAAAGCAACAAATTGCCCAGTCTCTTTTCACTAATCATTTGGTTTCTCATGTTACTGAATCATTGATTTCAGCATACAATAATGTGAAATCGGCTCCGGTCATGGCTAACTGTTTGACTTAGAATCTGAATTTGTTCTTTATTTAAGCAAAGGCTAATACCAACAGGCCCCTAGAAGTGGGGAGATCGGCCTGCTGGTTCTTGTCGGCCGGCAGTGGATTTCCCACTAATTCTACTTCAAATTATCATGCTACTAAATTACTCCTACTGATAAACTATTGCATAATATCACGTACATAATACTTTATTTTTGTTAACTAATTATCTTCGTCAAATGAGATTAGTGACAGAATCATCTTTCTTTCTATCTGGCAAAAGATTTAAAAGAGGGTTCAGTTGAGAAACCACAAGGAAAAACTCAGCAAGGAACTTTAACAGGAAGTAGAGTTGGAGATTGCCCAGACCCTGAAAAAGAGCTTTATGAAACTTCTTATATTCATGCTATTTGGAGAAATTTATATTCATGCTATTTGGATAATTAGACAATATTGTGAAATAAATCAGAAATCAAAAGAAAAATACAAAGCCCAACTCCCATGTTTCTACAACTAGTAGAGGCTATCGGCAAGAGACGAAGCAAAGTCCCTCTACCAAAGGTTTCAGCAAACAATCACATCTAGTGGCTGGGGGAAGATTTATTTAATAAAAGAATAGTCATTTTAGAGGGTCCAATAAGACTAGGCACTAAGTTGGATCCAACTCAATGGGGTACTAAGCAACATAATTCATGACTAAAGGCCTGATGGTAACGAATCCCTATTATGTTGGAAAAGGCAATGTCTGAGGCAGGTAATAGACATACAAGCACTGTAACCATTTGAAATAGAAAAAGTACCAATATAGTTTCCCCTGAGAAAAATGCCCAGGCACATGCAAAGCATTAGCTCTCACCAGCAAGTCTAGGATATTTAACAATTAAAGGACTGTCAGGGTGGCCTCATCATGAGTAAACCTTCAGAATCATCACGCAAGTTGCACTGAATAGTTGCTGGGCACATTCCTACCTGATGAGACCATAGCATGAATCCTACCGCTCCCTTAGGCCTTTCCAAGAGCCATACACAACGCAAAGTAAAATTCTAATATTTAACTGAAACTAGAGTATCTTCATCTCATCCCTCTCTTATTGCAGACTCAACTCTCAAGTATAACAAAAATATCTCAAAATCAGTAAATATAGGGGAACATAGCGACCCAGAATATTTATACTGTCCATGTAAATTAAGAACCTTGGCGAAGCATTTTCATCCCTGCTCAAATTAAGAGCCCTTGTGCTTCTGCAGGATATATAGGCAGATGAAGATTGAGAAAAAATTACAATTAATCAATTGGTAAACAAGAGTTGCACCTTTTAGTTCTTTATTTTCTCTATATATACATACATACATATATATATATATCAACAAGAGTTGCGCTTGATTGTCCATATTCTAGTATAAGGAGAGATGATTCATCCTGGAAGATATCTAAGGTGAACTGTGTTCCAACTGAATCATTCTGCCATATCGTTCAATCATTTTGCCAAGATGATATTTTCTTCACAGAACACACAGCAGAGGGCAATGTGGGGGACAAAGAAGGCATTGACCTTTTCATCCCAAGTAGAGGATGCTTCTTCAGAATCAAAGGAAATGGTATCAATTAAAAACTCAAGGAGATTTATGTAGGTGTCTCATTATTTGTGCATTCATTTGAAACCAGCTCCAATTAAGAGGAAGTATTAAAAATTCTACATTAGTGTCAGGAAAGATATACATACAAAGAAGTACAAGAAACATTAGATCCACAATCAACATTGATACACAACCAACACCAGCAGCATTCAGCTGTTATGCATTTATGAAAGGGGGAAAACTGTAAGCATTAGGAATTTTATTCATAGTCCCAAAAGAAATAGCAGCGCTTGCAAAACTCATGATTTACACTTTTCACAGAAATGTACCAAATCTCAAAAACATAATTGAACCCTATCTACAAGGATTCAATACTGCAACTATTAATTATGAACATCAAGAAGCTGAACCAGATCTACATCTCAGTTGTGGCACAAATTATAGTAAATACTAGAAAAATATCAGAGATAATCTTACGCACTAGTTAGTCGCTTTTTACTTCCGCGACTTCCTCTTAAAAGACCTAGGATTCAAAAGACGCTTGAAAGGAGACAAGAAATGTTGACGATGTGAATTTTGTCTTTTTCTCTCTCTTCCTGCAATACATGAAAAACACGAAGTCTGTACTACCAAAAAGTTTCTACATCATTTCATTTCTAAAGGATTTAGTTACATTATTATGATAGAAACTCAGATCATACAGAATCACATAATAGATAAAAGGCAAAAGAAAAGATCTCAGCAGAGATGAAGTGAGGCTTTTAGGTTTGCAGCGGAATGATTATAAAACTTTACTGGAAGTTGGTTTTAATGCTAGACGAATAAGAGACAGAACAAAATCATACCTGCCCGAGGTTTACCAAGGCCTTGATAATTAGTGAAAATATCTATCTGCTCCCGCTCTCCTTTCACATCCTCTGGAACTGGCCTATTAAAATCTGTTGTCGGATATAAAAATCTCTCAACAGGCAACATATCATCTATGTTAACAGAACCATAGGTCATTTTGCTATATTGTTCACCTTCCACATAGACACCTTGTGCAGAGGCATCAGATGATGCCAAGAATGACCCTTGTTTGTTCCCAGTGTCAATTTTGTCAGGAATGTTGTCCAGTGCAACCCCTTCCTGTGCAGATACACCTTCATCACATTGATTTTCCACAGTAGAGTCTTCTACTTCAAAGGCAGAGGACCTAGATTTATTTAAGAGATTAGAAAGTTCTTTAGAAGCATGATCATTAGCGATAGGCATTCCAAATTTGGTATTATGAATTCGTCCACCGTCAGGTAAAGCATTTCCTCCATACATTTGAGATGGGGTATCTTGTAATTGGATTTCAGGTGCTACATGATTTGCTTCCAAGTTATCCGAGTAATTCAATTTCTTACTTGAAATTGATACAGGTTCTTCGGAATTAGCATAGGTACCCTTATAAGTGGGCAAAGACAACATTGCAGAATCATCAGAACTAGGAGCCTGATAGTCAATCTTGGCATTAGTGAAAGAAACTTTACCCTCTTCTTGAAGAGGCGGAAAAGCAACTGCCTCTTCAGGAACATAATCTGATGAAACTTTAGATTCTTGACAGCCAGAGGGCATATATATATTTGTCTCACTAGATGATGAAGTTTGACCTTCAGGCAATACAATATCTCCCCCTTGCTCTTTACGCAAAGTACTGAGGCTGCCATGATTTTCAGGTAGGTTGCTTTGCTCTTCATGCAAAGGATTAACACCATCCTGCTCTTCAGGATTTTCAACTGCAGCAGCTTCCTCAATCTCCATGGCATCAGGCACAAAGTCATCAGTATCTGGCAGCTCGAAAGCTGCCTTATCCACAGATAATAGATCTTTGATCTGCAAGCCATGCACAGGCAAGCCGTTCATATTTGAGGTAAAGTTGACAGTTCTCACAGTTTTTGTTAGAGTGTTGGTAATGGCAAAAGACTTCTCCATGTCATCTAATAGCAGATCTCCCTCACCACTAGAAATAGGATCCCATTTGAGCCATTCATCAAATGCAGATTGTGCTGTAACATGTCTACCTGATGGTATTTCTTCAACCTTAACAGCCTCCTTGTAAAATTGCTTTTTCCTTAATGCATTAGCTAGGAGAGATCTGACCAGAAAGCAAATAGATCAGTTAACTGGTAATCGTCAGAAATAATAAACAAGGTTGAAAGATAATAACATTAGCGAGTTTGCATACCTACAATTTTTGGAAATAGCTGCTTTAGCACGTTCCATGGGGAGCCCAAGCAGAGAGAACAAATTTGCGACATCTTGAGGCCCTCTAAGTTCAGTGGCAGAAGAGGCAGCACTGCAGAAAATTAGATTTTTCCCTCGCGTCCAATCAACAAGTAGCTGAAAGTTTAAGCAGTTAGCATTATTTACCCAGTGAAATAGAAGTTTTCCACCAATAATAAGCAGACAAACATGTTTCGTCATTAACAAAGCAAACAGAGGGAAACAGAATACTAAGCAACTACTGTATGGTCTCGGAAATTTGGAAATTAGAACTTATACTAGAATTATAGCTCAATGCAGCACCATATTAAGCCCACATTTAACATTCTAATACAACCTGACAAGAAATCATTGTAGATTCGACTATAAACCAGTCTACAAACTAGAATCTTGTGGATACAACATACTACTATAGCATGTCACTGCAAGAAGACATTTGAATTTTCAGTTGTAGCAGTTCAACAAATACATGATTCTAGTCAAGCTACAATAGAGATGCACAAGCCTTTGCTTGTACAGAAAAGTTGCAAAATGTGGATTATATACTCACCTTGCAATTGGAGATCAACTGTCTTCTCGATTGTGTATCAGAAATAAGACCAGAGTATGTGATCTCAAAGTACACCCCACGCTGCACATAAAAAATGCATAAATAATAATCAAAATCATCAAATAGGATGGGAGAGAAATTCCTAACTAAACTACTTGGGTTAATCCTGCCCATGAGCTTCAACCATAAATATAACCTCCAAACACTAAGGAAAATTGTATTACTTTGAGTAGATAATTTTGTTTGGTCAAGTAAATAAGATCACCAAATCTATGAAAAAAACAAAAAAAATTAAAGACGCTCATGCAGATTATGAAAAGATGATGGCGACTCATTGGCATGGAGACCTTTATAGCTACTAAAGACCTTCACTTTTTTTCTTTTTTTCTCCCTACTAAAGATCCTCGCTTACTATCCTACCACTTCTTTAGACCACATTTTACTCTTAGAGCAAATTACATTTCTTTAGCCTATTTTCCAACAGTAGTTATCTACTTAATCGCCGCAGTTCAGATGTCTCATTTCTAATGGATATGAAGATTTCAATCAGTTGAAAAGGTGAAAATTTGCATTACTTTTCCTCTTGTGCTTAAAAATTAGTAGTTCGAACTTACTGTTAAATCATTATTCTAAGAGGGTAAGTTTTTTTTCTAAAAAGAATGTCATTTAGGAGATAGGCCATTGTTTATCAACAATGCAGAGAAGGAAATAGAAGTGTCCAATTTAGCAGAAACGTCCCATTTTTTGGCTGGCTGAGAGATTTCATTTAAAATATGATTCTCTTTTTGAATCTTTCACAACCACTCTTCAAATATCAACAAGTTAAGGTACTGTTGGTTAGCACCTTACACCTGTGACTTTATTAATGACAGGTTCATGTTACCTTGGTAGGAAGTTTGGAAACTAGTACTTATGCTGCTCCAAATACTTCGAAACCATAAATATAAATTCTCAAAAAACCTGGTGCCTCATTCACATTTTCAGAATCACAATCTTCTTAGCTATTATAATCAAATGAAAACACCATTGATGAAACTATATATTTAAGGATTAAAAGATGAAGGATTTTTCACCAATTTATCTATTGTAAATTAAATTGATGTCTTATGCTATTGTTGAATGTTGATTGACCTGTTTTTCCTTAATTACAGAGAAGGTTCCGTCACTGTCTCTTATATTTCTTTATCCCATTTTTATCAAGTGATGTTGCATCTAGAATGACATAAGATAAGAGATAAACTTCATCTTAATTAGTTTGTCTTCATGACCACCTTTGCACACGGCAAACCACAAATAAAAGAATGACAATCTGATGTAAGAAAGCAATTATAAGATTGAAAGAAAACTTGAAAATAAGTCTATAACCAGAAATGGTTTAAAATCTTGTATGAATTGATGAGGAAATGAGGAGAACATGGAGTAGTTGGTTTCCAAAAATGTGTCCGCTTAAAAACAATAAATCAAATAAGAGACTCTCCAGACATGTATAATGTTTGATAGTTCATTTATAGTTTTATGTTTTTTAGGAATATAATTGGTACGCATATATAGAATTCTGCAACCTATGGAAAAAGAGAAAGTGGTTTTCCAGCTTCACCAACTAATTGTTTGCAAACACAGCTATCCTGCCACGACACTTGATCACATCCACCATGCCAAAAGGACGATAAGAAATTTCACTTGTAACAATTCCTTGAGTATTCTGAGTGACAAAAGTTCAATATCTCGTATTCTAGTGCTCTATTGGCATATTTGGGTGGGTTCATGTCTACACTCATTCTTACATCCTTTTTTCTGTTTGTCTTTCTATCCTGAACAAGTACCGTCCAGATCTATGTTAAACAAAATACTTATTGAGTGGCTCACTCAGGTGGAACAGGTAATGGTGCAACATTCTCGCAGCAAAGGTATGGATTCATCAGCCTTACTACACAATGTAATGTCTTCACATCAAAAATAAATTACCCTATGATTTTATCTCAAACCCTTCCTGCAATTACAATTTATAGATTCCAGAATTTATTTCTCCAAAATAAAGTCCAGGAGTCAACCCCCTCCCAATCATGGTCACAAGTGCACACCAGATTCAACTGATTAAAATTTATTCTGCATTAGCAGATATATAGTTGAAGTCATTAGTAATCAAACCCAACCTGAAACTAACTGAAGATATTGCAAAATTTGCATCAGTACGCTTTGAATTATAAACTTGCTACAATTCCCGAACATTTGAAATAACAGGAGATAAAGATATCGGAAGAAAGAAGGAACCTCAAGAGCGGCTTTAACCATCGGTTGCTTCAACCTGAATGGCAACTTCTCCGAGAAATCAATGGTGATCATATCTACCTAAACGTACAACACCAAAAACAAACATCAATGGGACATTACAACAATAAACTCATTCGCCAAAAGATACCAACCTCTGATACTTGACAAGCCTGATCGAAGGCGCTCTGGTTCATGGGCCTGACAGCAACAATATCATAGCTTCTAAGAATAGGGTTCCCCGCATTGAGAGCCGACGCTTGAGAGGAAATATCTACGACCACAGTGAGACGGGTTTTCTGGCGGAAATAGGAGGAAACGGCGACGTTCAGACGCTCGCGATGGAACTTGACGGCAGCGAAGAAAGCAGCTGAGGAGGGGGTAAGTTTAGAGAGAGGGAAGAGAGGAGTGGAGCAACGGTCGGACTCAGACATGACTCCTTTGAGAGTGCGGTTGTAGGCGACTCCAGTGTAGCCGAGCTCCATGGCCTTGAGAACGAGCTTCAAGCGGCGGCCTTTTAGGGAGGATTTATCGGTGGCATGGCGGTCAGATTCGTGGTAAGGTATGTTCAAGTCGAAGTAACCCATCGGAAGGTACGGTGGCGGTGGCGGTGGCGGTGGCGGTGGTGGCGGCGGCGGGATGTTGGACTAGGGACTAAAAACGGCAGGGATCAGGGGGTATATTTTCATCTTTGGTTTTCACTGGGAGGAAGATGTCTAGAGGCTGTAACTTTGTGTAATTACACTTTTGCCTCTCAACTATAGTTGATTTGCACTTTTATAAATAAACTTAGTTAAAGAACCTTTTTATGGAATGATCAAATTGATTACTCTTTAATATTTATCTTTTACAAAATACTGATATTCGATTTCCGATGTCTATTTGATTATAAAACTGAATAAGGCAAAATTTCAGGATTTAGTTTGCGGTGAGGCGGGTAGGACTCCTTCGTCTTCGGACATGTAATTGCTTTAGGAATAATAATGCCCTTCAACTTATGCTAAACGTTTTAACATATTATAAAATGTTTTTACATCTTATTTTATTCAAATATTTTCAGAGCTTCTTTTTATATTAAGATCCAACGTCTTATAAACACATAAATATATCTTATAAAATGTAAGATCTTATGAGAAGTTTTAAAAAAAATTTAGCTAAGCACTCTCTAAATTTAACTTTTAATTACTTTTTACTTTTTATTATAAATATTATTTACTTTCGATTTTGCTATAACTTTCAACTTTTTTCCATAAAAATTATTGTAAGCACTCCCTTAGCCTCCACAAGGGTGACCTCCTGGCTAGGCCCTTTCTTGGGTTTGACTTCCTCGCTCTTTCCACAATTCTACTCATTGGGCTTCTCCAATTATATCTTCTTGTGGGCTCCTTGGGGCTTGGGTCCTCTGTCAGTTAGCCCATAATATTTTATTGATACCAAATATTTTTAAATTAAAAAATATTAAACAGGTGAAGAATTTTATCAAACTCGTCCCAAACCCAACTCATTGTCATCTCAAGTGTAGTGTAATTGGACTCCTATCTTTATTTGAAGTTTCATCTTTTTTCTGCTTGTTTAGTTCCCACCAACCCCAAAAGCAACAGAGGCGAAAATTTCAAAACTTCTATTGAGAGCCTAAAGAGGCACAAACTTCAAAATCAAAAGCTACGACACGGATCCCAGTAGCAATGAACGAGTTATCTCCACCGTCCGCGGAAACAAATCAACGCTACGAAACTCATTTCACCACCATTCTCCGGATCCACCCCAAACCCCTTTCCCCTATAAAGTATGAACCCACACCCGTATTCTCAGTAGTCAATATTGCCTCCATTGCTTGAAGTTCAAAATTCATCTCCACCAACTGTTTGTGAAAGTTCCATTTCGTGAATTTACTAGGATTTCCACTAGACAATGTCTGGGCGAGGCAAAGGCGGAAAGGGGCTGGGCAAGGGAGGAGCCAAGAGGCACAGGAAGGTCCTCCGCGATAACATTCAGGGGATCACCAAGCCCGCCATCCGCCGTCTAGCTAGGAGAGGTGGCGTGAAGCGGATTTCTGGGCTGATCTATGAGGAGACGCGCGGGGTTCTCAAGATCTTCCTTGAGAACGTTATACGTGATGCTGTTACCTACACCGAGCATGCCAGGAGGAAGACTGTAACTGCTATGGATGTAGTTTACGCTCTGAAGAGGCAGGGAAGGACTCTTTACGGGTTTGGTGGTTAGTTTGAGGTTTATTGTTTTTGAATTTTGTGTTTTGGTTGGGGAAACAGAAGTCTTGCTGTCAAGAAAAAACAAATGAAAAAAAAGGGATAAAGATGGATGGATTTGTGTTTCTTGTTTTAGTGTAATTACTGTTTTATTTTTTAGTTCAATTACCGGTTCAACTTTTTGAGTAGAAAACTTGTAGCTGATGATTTGATGATTTCTTAAATGTTATGATTAGTCCTACCTAGCAAGAACGTTGCTCTTCTTATCATCAATGACTGATAACTGGTATGTGCTTATGTACATACAAAGATAATTTAGAGTTTGGCATAATTATAGTTACAATCTTATCCATGCCTGTCAACACTGGACCCCTATTATTACTTCTATTGTGAGAGAAAATTTATATGCATAGAATCCAAAAGCCAGAAAGCAGAATTCATGTAATAATATTATTAAGTGCCAAAAGGCAACTAATAAACAAAGAATTGACAGAAGTTCAATATAGAGAGATCAATGACTATCTCTGGTGTTAAAACATAAGCTAGAGACTCGAATTGAATTACTGGTTATGATGAGACTAGGGCTGTAGTTTTATTTCATATTCCTAAATTTCAGGTAACACTACAAGGGAGCAAATTAATTTAGAAAGTTTTCTCTAAAATTGCTCCCTTTCCCTCTAATGTAATGAGTTTTCCCCACAATTTTCAGGCAAACACTGGATAGGAAAACAAAAGTAGCTGACATCCTATCAAACACTATACCTGAAATCCTAATATGTCTAACCAAGAGTGTTGAGAGCCAAAGTGGTTCTACTAGTCCAGAACCCCTGAATATATAAATAAGCTATGCATAAAGTCTCAGCTAAAATCGGTGATTTTATCCTTACTCTGCCTTTTGCTTTGTAGATCTTCTTGCACTTGATGTTTTAACCCCACTTGTACATCTACCCACAAACTTGAGTACCTCATCAATTAAAATTACCGGAAAAGCCACAGCCAACACCAACAACCACTCATTTAGGCTTAGAGGTACAATGCCAAATATTTGAGCAAGGAAAGGCACGTACAGGATCAAGAAATGCAAGCCAAATGATACTGACATTGCCAAAAGAAGCCACAGGTTTGCCCAGGGGGGCATTGATAAGAGGCTTCCATCCTCAGATAAAGCATTGAGTGAATTGAACATCTCAATGGCGACAAGCACAGAGAGGGAGAGCGTCATAGCCTTGATTTTTCCCGTCTGGAAGTAGTCACATGGATTGTCGAACTTGAACACTTGATCCCCAGCTGTGAAAGGTGAAGCGGAAAAATTCTGCCAGGTTTGGCATTGTCCCCATTTGGCAAGCTGGGAATATTTGACAAGGCTGTGGCCATCTTCGCTAAGGTCAATGCCAAGGAAAGACGATTGAGTGTACCAGATAATGAACACTCCAACAGTTGCTAGACCAACATAGGATCCAATAACCTTCATTAATATATGCAATGATAAGTAAATGTAATCTGAGATGAGAGACGGTGGCATTAGAAAGGAAATGAAGATAATGGGTATACCAAATAACGGAATAGAATCCAGGGACTGATGAGTGAGTCATCACTCCTTCTAGGTGGTTTCTTCATTATATCCTTGTCTGGTGGATTAAAGCCCAAAGCAGTAGCTGGTGGTCCATCGGTGACCAAGTTCACCCACAGAAGCTGCACTGGTATCAGGCCCTCTGGAATACCTAAAGCAGCTGTCAGAAATATTGAAGCGACCTCACCTATGTTTGAGGAGATCATGTATCTGCAGCAATGCAAGTACAATTTACTTAGCAGCTTGACACTAAAGCATTACATGAAATATCAATTATGGAAGTAGCTGAAAGGTAAAACAACTCTTCTCCCAGCCTTTTCCAGGCAACAATTACTAGGTCAGGTCCAGCTAATTCAGTCAATTGATAAATTCTTTCACCATTAACCTGTAAGGTGTCAATGTCTAACCATAAACTCATAAAATGTCATCCATAAACCAATAATCAAAGCCAATTCAGTGTTCAATTTCACTTGGTTCAGCCCCATCATTACTGTAACACATTAATAAGAACTCTAACCCCTTGAATATGTTGAATTCATTATCTAGCAAATTATTTAATTCATTACCTCACTCATCAGAGATCCAATGCAAATCATTATGAAGATGGGCAACCCATCAGTGTGATCTTTTAACATAACAATTACAGCATTACAAACTACCTTAAACTACATTCACCTGTTCAACTTTTAACCTCATGATTTTCTATAGCTCCTAATTACCAATAATTAAGAAAAAATGGCTCATACATCTAGTAAAACAGTTGACAAGTTAATCTGAATTCATTAGCAAAAAGTCTGAGGATCTATATATTCCAATATATGAAGTAATGAAAAAGATTGGTAAAAAGAGGGCAGCATAAAATATGACCTGATGAAGGCTTTCATGTTATTGTAAATGGATCTGCCTTCACCAACAGCAGCAACGATTGTGCTGAAGTTATCATCTGCTAAAACCATGTCAGAAGCCTCCTTAGCAACCTAGAAGGAGAGACAAGGTGAGAGCACAAAAAAGAGCTGCATAGTGTATTCCTTGAGTAACAAGCATCATACTGCTTAGAGTAAGACATTTCTTTTGCCATACGGAGCTCATACAAGTATAATCACATAAGCAAGAATGTGACAAGATAGTTCTATATCACCAGAAATGCAGCATTGAGCAGTTTATTGCACAATATGCGAAGTGCAGATAGATTTATAGTAAAATCTAACATTGAATAGCATGGCTCAGTCAGGACTTTTATTTCTAAAGCAATCACCTCAGTCCCAGTAATTCCCATTGCAATCCCAATATCAGCCAATTTTAGAGCAGGTGCATCATTCACTCCATCACCAGTCATTGCGACTACTTCACCAAGATCCTTGAGCAACCTCACTATTTCTTGTTTATGCCTTGGTTCAGCCCTTGAGAAAAGAAGGCCTCCACTTTGATTTAAATGCATTTCTTTGTCGTGACTAGTGAGCTCCATAAAATCTTTTCCTGTTAAGCTCCTAGAACTGATATTTTCATGGCGTCCGAAAACACCAATATCACGACAAATTGCTTCAGCTGTATCTTTGTTGTCTCCTGTAATTACCATAACACGAATACCAGCTGTTCTGCAATCCTCGATTGCCTGAGGGACTTCTTTCCGAGGAGGGTCCTTAAGAAATTAAAAAAGGTCATACAGTTCATTCACAATTCCATTATGTCATAACAAATATGGCATTGGAAGAAGAATTTAAAAATTAATAAAAAGCCAACTTACTCTTAAACCAGCCAAGCCGACAAAAATTAATTTGTTCTCAATTGAGGAATAATTCCCAGGGTTCAATAGGAGCTCATGGGCTGGATGGTCTTCGTCACCATTATATGTAGCAAATTCCAGGAGATCATCCCTGTATGCAAAACCCAGAACTCGTAATGCACTAGTCGACATTTCATGAAGGCTTTTTAATATGGCATTCCTTGAACTTTCATCTAGTTCTCTAATAGAGCCATCAAGCAATTGCACAAAGGAGCTCCTTGCCAACAATGTCTCGACTGCACCCTGCATAATGAAGCAGTTACCACCTGAGTTACTGAACAAAGATGAAAAGAAAAAGTGAAAGAGATGGAAATTAATTGCGGAAACCAACACACACTAACTTGATGCCCATTTATAGTGTTATCCACTCTGGATATTGTCTCAGAAAATAATCACATGGTAACTGGGACATATCTCCTTGCAAAATTCACATAGATGAACTCGTGCAAGGAAATAGAACATGGAGATTCCATCAGTTGGCTAATTCATAAATAACATCGAAAGACAGTCCTCGTGATAGGTATTATCAAAATTAAACAGCAATAGATATACTACTATCTGCAATAATTAATCAAAACTTAGAACCTACAACTGAACAGCAGCAAAGAGAAAAGCAAAACTACCTTTACAAGTAGTGATTTTTTCCCAGTTCGAGAATTCACGATGACTCCCATGGATTTTCTATCACGATCAAACTCAAGGGTGGCAATCCGAGGTTCAATTTCATTCCATTTGCGGGTACACCCTTAGGTGATCCAATTGAAACATGCACATCAGTATAGAAAATCAACTGCTTACACAAGAATTTCAGTATGGTAGAATGACAACTTACTTAAAACACCATCATGTCCAGAAGAAGGGCCAGCAGTTAATTCATTTGGAAGGCCCATTTTCTCAACCAGAACCTGAAGAATAATCATGTCAAGCAGATGCTTCATGAAGATACAAATCTCTAGTTACTTCTTAGGCAGTTTGCTATGTCTGGTTTTGTTAATATTTAAACACACATGTCTCTCTCTCTCTCTCTCTCTCTCTCTATATATATATATATAGTGAGTGCGTATAGAGATTTGGGTTTTCTGATCTTTGGGGGTTGAAAAATTGGAAGTGTATTTGGTTTGTGCCTCTCTATACACTTATACATGTCTTATAACTATTATATCTTTCTGATATATATCCTGATACATATTTAAATCATAACACCAACGAAAATATATATATGAATATGTAAATATATACCTACATCTTTCAATCATTAAACTAACATAATATGAATATATAACAATATAAAAGCTTATTGTAACATGACTAACTAGGAAAAGACTTGCATGAATGAAAAAATCTGCATTAGAAAATGCCTTTCACAAAAACAAAACTGACATACATTAGATTCCGCAATCATTTTCTCAAAACTCCATTTCCAAAACCACCAAGAAAGATCCAAACATAGCCTGAAAAGTACTACTAATATCTCCAAAAATTATGTAATGGAAAAATACACGACACATTGAAGAACTTGCTAGTGTACCTGGTACTATAAGTCCCATCAACTACTGAGACAGCCTAATTAGAATGGACATCAAAGCAGTAAAACTTTGAGGAATATGACAAGAAATTACAATTGAGCACATCTTCCCACTACATGAATGCACAAAGAATAGTTAACTAATTATTAAAATGGCAATCAGTATTGTATAGTTTTACCTCATAAAATGTGTACTGAATACGTCAATTAGTACCTTAAGTGCAGCCTCAGTTGGCATTCCATTGGCCACATAGTGTCCAGATGTATCATGGCCAGCTTTTCCCACATCAGCGTCATTGCAAATAGCAGCAATCTTTGCAATCATTTGAAGGTTAGAATCCAACCGACCTGTAGGCCAGTTTTCAATTTCCCCATCAAATGGATCATAGGTAGTTCCTCGCACAGTAAAAGATCGAAGAACATTTGCCTTGGAACCCATAGCAACAAGCTCAGTCACTGCCATCTGATTGGTAGTCAGAGTACCAGTCTTATCAGAGCAAATCACAGTAGTGCAACCAAGGGTTTCAACACTAGGCAACTTGCGAACCAGTGCATTCTTAGCAGCCATCTTGCGTGTGCCAAGTGCCAAGCAAGTTGTGATAACTGCAGGTAAACCTTCTGGAATAGCAGCAACTGCCAATGCTACAGCAATCTCAAAGTAATAAGTGCACTTCTCAAATGAGAACTTGAAATTCTTTGGCCGCCCGTCAACAAAGTCCCATGAAAGGAAGTATTTCAGGTTGATCAGCCAAACCAAAGTGCAGATTGCTCCGATGATTGCAGTTAAAGTCTCTCCAAACTCATTCAACTTCTTCTTTAAAGGTGTATCATCATCGCTCTGGGATGCTTCATGAATCTGTGAATGCACCTTCCCTATCTCTGTTTTCATTCCAGTCTGAGTTACCAAACAAATACAATTTCCATTCACCACTGTTGTTCCAGCAAACACCATACACTTCTTCCCCTGAATATCAACATCCTCCGCAACAGGCTTAATAGTCTTGCTAACTGCCTCACTCTCACCAGTCAACGACCCCTGTTCAACCCGAAGGGTTGAGCTGATCAAGCTTATAACCCTCATATCTGCCGGAACTTTATCCCCCACTCTCAACTCCACAATGTCTCCCGGAACTAGATCCTTTGCAGGCAAATTAGAAATCCTTCTGCCCTCACGAATAACAGTTGCATGTTCCGACTGGATTTCCTTCAATGCGTCCAGTGCTTTCTCTGCATTGTTCTCCTGCCAAACCCCCACAATGGCATTCACAATCAATATCAAAAATATCACCAAAGGCTCCACGAATGCTGTGATCTCCATCTCTCCGCCTTCTTCCCCATCATACCATGCCAATACAAAAGAAACCACTGCCGCGACCAACAAAATCCTGACTAGAGTGTCATTAAACTGATCCAGAATCAACCTAAAAATCGAAGGCCCCTCATGTTTCTCCAACTCATTTAACCCATAGATCTGCCTCCGTTTTTCGACGTCATCCTCTGACAATCCTCTCTCCCTGCTCACTTGATACTTCTCCTCGCACTCTCTCACATCTTTGGACCACACCGCGTAACAATCCCCTCCTCCCGTACTATCAACACCCGACTTTTCACTCTTAGCATAATCTTGTCCACCTTTTCCCATCAACGAACCTAAAAACAAATCAACAAGTCACCAAATCCAACAAAATTCACCTGAAAAAACGAAAATTTAACGCATAAACACGACAACACAAATCTAACAACAATCAAACAATAAAAATCTTTTCACAAAAATTAAAATCTACAACGAACGATCCACAATGAATCACTACATTAAGCATTAAACAAAAAAAAAAAAAACCCACGGAAACTATGATGACAAAGATTAACACCCACTCACCACCTCGACTCGTACTCAGGGGCTCCCTAACTGCTTCAACACTGCATGCATAACCTGTAGATGAAGAGTGCGAGAATCAAGCAAGAATTGAGAAGCGGTCGATATATAGTGCTAAGTCTGAGATTTCTCTCTCCAGAACTGTTTGGTTTGTTTATTTATCGGAGAGCAAAAGTAGAGATGTCGTTGTTATAGGACAAGGTACAAACAGAAAAGCAGAGATGTCGTTGTTATGGGACAAGGTACAAACATCAAAGCATGCAAAGGCACTCCCTAGCTTCTCTTGCCCCCCCTCAAACATCAGTTTCATGCAATCTCCACTTCAACAAACAACCCAAGTTAATGGTAAATGACAAAACTGCCCTCAGCTCACCCTGGTCTACAGCTGGGATTCTTTTTTTTTTAATATGTATATACATAACTATTTATAAATTGTGTGCCCGTTTAGTCCTGCAATTGAATATATTGAACCTATGTTTTAAGGGTAAATGCATTTTTTTCGTATCGTTTGGTCCCTATTTCAATATTTAATTTTATGATTCACGCATTAATAAAAATTATTGTAATTTTTAATCCCAATGTAATTATTTCTCATCTAATTACTTATTATGTTCATTATAATTTTTTCCTCATTAACATTGAGAATGGGATTAATTTTGAAATTTGACTACTTATGAGCAATTATGCGTCCAAACGTCATAATCATTTTATCTAATTTAATTATCTCATAATCAATTATGACATCAATGAACCAAATTGAGCCTGACAATTTTATTTTGTTATTAGTATAGCTGTTCAATTATTTTCTTTTCAAAATTCCAACTTTTCTTTTAATTCTCTCTCTCTATTAATTATTTCAAGTATTATATATATATATGATAGAACTCTTCTTCATTAATACATAAAAAAGAACATAAATACTAGTTTTATTTAAAATATATTTATACAAATCATGTGCCACACACCTCTAGCATATATTATAAATTATATATTTCCATTACTTTGTATCTAGTGTTTTAGTAGTTTGATTTACAGTCTACACTTTCATCATCCAAATATCCGTCCATAATACAATCGATTAGCTAATTAGCTTTTTACAGTTTGACGCGGATTACCTCCAGATTTTGAGAATTTACATAACATTTTCGTTTCTTTTATGAATTACAAAAAAAAATGTCAAGATATGCACTTTTTACATTCAAGTAATACTGACCTTATTTAAGCATATAATGAACTCATGATAATTATTTATTATTTTTGGATCAACAGTTCACATAAAATCGTACAACTCAACTAAATACTAACCCTTCATGCCCATGTACAATTTTTGCTATCTTATGATTTCTTAATGTGAATTACAACCACACAGGTGTTCCAATGTGATTCATAATTTATTACATTGCAATTCACTTTTTCAAGATTCAAACTTACCTAAGCACATTTACATCTTTTCTCAGCTAAATTAGACCCCAATTGACTTAGTAAGCTCACACACATCAAACTTAGTATTTTTTCAAGCTTTGATGGCTTTCTTTAGGAACATAAAAACTAAGTACAAAGACATATTTGTGCCACATAATTTAAAAGAGAAACATCCAAACTCTGAATTCATTATGTGTCCTTATCATTCAGTAACGTCAGTTTAACTTGAATTGGAAATCGGTTAGAATGGGACAATTTAATCCGTCGGGAAAAAGCAACCATTAGATGCTTACAACTTTAAACCTATGGTGAGAGATTAGAGACCAATAAATATTAGTGGAAAGCGCTATACATCTCTTTCAAGTGGAAATTCTAATTCAAATTAAATTCGATTAAAATTTAAATTAATTATATAACAAATATATTATTATTAATTGTATAATTAATGTAATTTTTTTAAAAAATTATAATTATATCTGTAGTCATCAATCATAAAATGTGAGACAAAAATACCTAGTCCAGGGGTAATCTAGACATTTCCGTTTCCTATAGTTTTTGTCAGAAACACAAACCTAATCCACATGAGTAGGGACCAAAGCGAAGGCCCCACGTGGTAGTTCTGGTACCCTCTAATTGGGAAACCGTTACAACTTACACAAATGTAACGAGGACTGTGATGAGAAATGAAAAAGAAATAAGAAAATTGGTTGAATGTGACAATTTGGCGCCAAATATGTCACCATTCCATGCTCCTACAACATAAAGATGAATGAAATCAGAGAGCTTCTCCAGAAAAAGGTTTTTCTTTGCCTCACTCAGATATAAATGAGTTCTGCCCACAATTACAGGGACATCATTGGGTTAAACAAAACTAGTTAACATCAGAAAAATAATACAGTTTCTAACCAATCTATCAAATCCCAAGGTCCATAAGCAAAACCCCGTGGTTCTGTACCTATATCAAGGGTGGACAAACTGGCATTCACCGTTTCGACCCCCCTTTTCAAGCTCATAAATATACCATGCTCACAAAGTCTCAAGTTTAATTCTGTAGTTTTTGACTTCATTCCGCCTTTTGCTTAGATGATCTTCTTCCACTTGATGTTCGGATTCCGCTCGTACATCTACCAATAAACTTGAGTACCTCATCAATTAATATGACGGGAAAAGCCACAGCCAATACCAACAACCATTCATTTAGGCTCAATGGTACGATGCCAAATATCTGAGCAAGGAAAGGCACGTATAGGATCAGGAAGTGCAGGCCGAATGAGACAGACATAGCCAAAAGGAGCCACGGGTTGACCCAGGGAGGCATTGATATTAGGCTTCCATCTTCGGATAGAGCATTGAGTGAATTAAACATCTCTATTGCAACGAGCACAGAGAGGGAGAGAGTCATAGCCTTGATTTTGCCTGTTTGGAAGTAGTCACATGGATCATCAAATTTGAATGTCTGAGTTCCAGCTGTGAATGGTGAGACAGAAAAGTTCTGCCAGGTTTGGCACTGTCCCCAGTTGGCAAGCTGGGAGTATGTGACAAGGCTGTGGCCGTCCCCACTAAGGTCAATGCCAAGGAAAGATGAACGAGTATACCATATAATGAATATTCCCACAGTCGCGATACCGACATAAGATCCAATAACCTTCATTCATATAAAGGAACCGTAAGTCAACATTATACAGAGATGTGACTTGTTGAAGTTTGAAAGGAAAGAGAAGATAATTAGCATACCAAATAACGGAACAGAATCCATGGACTGATCAGCGAGTCATCACTTCTTCTAGGTGGCTTCTTCATGATATCCTTGTCCGGTGGATTAAAGCCCAAAGCAGTAGCCGGTGGTCCATCAGTGACCAAGTTGACCCACAGAAGCTGGACAGGTATCAGACCTTCTGGAATGCCTAAAGCAGCTGTCAGAAATATTGAGGCAACCTCACCTATGTTTGAGGAGATCATGTATCTGCAACAAGGAATTGATGAGTTAAATCCAGTTGGAAGTATAATATTAATACTAAAGTGTTATTTCAAACATTATTTACGGCATGCTGAAAAGAAAAATATTCTTCTCCCTTCTTTTTCCCATCTTTAACTGGACAAACTAAAGTAGCATTCATTACAAGGCCTGGTCTGGCTAACTCGGCTTTACTCATAAAATCATTTCACCATCAACTTCTAAAATGTCAATTTCTGACAATGTCATCCATATGTTACTCAACAGTCAAATCGATTTTTAATATCACCTCTTTTACCCCCATCATTACTGCAATGGGAATGGCATCTGGACTTTTAAAACAATTGTTATTTGGGTGTTAATTCATTCTAATCTTCGTGGTTTTGCCTATAGAGAATTGTCCATCATCACTCTGCACCACTCTTGGAAAACCACATTTCCCCAATGTGGTTTGCTTTCCATCAATTCTGATTGCTAGTCATTAAGGTTATAACTAAATACTCGAACATAGTTAACCTAAGTGTAAAAATAAAAAAGATTAGCACGGAATTTCACATTGCACACCTATTTGACAAGATGCCATATTAACCATGCCACGTTAGAAAGCACCTTTAAAGTTCCTCCGGACACATAATCTAATTAGGAATTGCATAATATTACGTATAAGTCGTTCATTTAAAATAATTAAATACCGTGATACATTTGGACAATATCAATTACAGGAAATTAGCTCCGATACTAATAACTGCTGCTCTCCTATTACCAAATATACTTGACAAAATGCAAATAAACAAAATCTGATGGTCAAATATATGCCCTCAAGTAGATCCCCGTCAACTTTTCACCTCTGATTTACTATATCCCCTAACTAGCTATATTCTGAACGACAAATGTCACAAACAATTAATAGAAAGAACTGATAAGTAAATCACAATCCTTCAGAACATAAAATCTAAGAGTCAATATATTGTAGCATATAAGCTAGTGAAGACGATGGAAAATAAAAGATTAGTATAAAATATGACCTGATGAAGGCCTTCATGTTATTGTAAATGGATCTGCCTTCGCCAACAGCAGCAACAATTGTGCTGAAATTATCATCCGCTAAAACCATATCAGAAGCTTCCTTTGCAACCTGTAGAGAAAAGGATGAGATCGAGAAATTAAAAAGGAATTGGATAAATTACTGATTGAACACCAAATATCGTATTGTTTCCGTTAGAAAAGCAAAAAGTCTATGCAATACACTGAGACAAATACCTCTGTCCCTGCAATGCCCATAGCAATCCCAATATCGGCCAATTTCAAGGCAGGTGCGTCATTCACTCCATCCCCAGTCATTGCAACAACTTCACCAAAATCCTTGAGCAACCTCACTATTTCTTGTTTATGCCTTGGTTCAGCCCTTGAGAAAAGAAGCCCTCCACTTTGATTAAGATGACTTTCTTTGTCTTGTCTAGATAGCTCCATAAACTCTCTTCCCGTTAAGCTTTTTGAGCTGATATTTTCATGGCGCCCAAAAACACCTATTTCACGACAAATTGCTTCAGCTGTATCTTTGTTATCTCCTGTAATTACCATAACACGAATGCCGGCCGTTCTGCAATCCTCGAGTGCTTGAGGGACTTCTTTCCGAGGAGGATCCTTGACAATTTAAAGAATGTCGTAGTATTCACTTAGAATTTTCATACCATAACAATGAGTTCACAAAAGAATTAAGAATAAATAAAAAAAGCCAACTCACTCTTAAACCAGCCAAGCCAACAAAAACTAATTTGCTCTCAATTGAGGAATAATTTGCAGGGTTCAATAAGAGCTCGTGAGCTGGATGGTCTTCTTCACCATTATATGTAGCAAATTCTGGGAGATCATCCTTGTATGCAAAACCCAGAACTCGTAATGCACTTGTTGACATTTCCTGAAGGCTTTTCAGTATAGCTTCCCTTAGACTTTGATCAAGTTCTACAATAGAGCCATCTAGAAATTGCACAAACTTGCTTCTTTCCAACAATGTCTCCACTGCACCCTGCACAATTTAGCACTGACTTCCTGAATTACTGAACAAAGATGAAACAGAAATACACAAAAGAGAATGAAAAGTTTGCAGAACCCAAGTAAATCAGTTTAAATATATTCTATATACAGTGACATACAAATAAATGAACTTGTTCACAGGAAGAGAACAAATATTTCCAACCCATTGGCTAATCCAGAAGTAACCCAAAAAGAAGTTCCAGGAAGGTAATAATGAAATTGAAGAACAAATGAAGTCTTCTTTTTAGTAATCCCTATCTAGCCGTTAGATCCTAAATATGAGAAGCAGAGCAGTAGCAAATGCCAAATGGAACAAGAACCTACCTTTACAAGTAACGACTTTTTTCCAGTGCCAGAATTCACAATGACTCCCATGGATTTTCTATCACGATCAAACTCAAGGGTGGCAATCCGCTGGTCAATTTTATTCCATGCGTACGAGCACCCTACATGATTCAATTGAAAATTGCACATGAGCATGGAAAATCAACAGATCACACAACAGTTTCAGTAAGGAAGCAGGAAAACTTACTTAGAGCACCATCATAGCCCGAGGAGGGGCCTAAATGCAATTCATCTGGAAGGCCCATTTTCTCAACTAGAACCTGAAAATTAAATCTGTCAGGTGTATATCCTTCATGAAGATATGACGATCCAGTTCTAGTCAGAAACAAGAAGGTATAACAAAGAGCTACTAATATATCTCACAAAATTATGCAAAACGAAAATACATGATACAGAGAAAAGAATTGCTACAATCCAATAACTAACAGCAATTACAGGCACAGCCAAACTTGGGAAGATAGTAGCATCAAAACTTCCAGCAAAACGACACAGTCATAATGCATCATAACTCCACTGAATAACCCAAATAGGGTAGTTGAAAACATTTTACTTATTACTATATCAAAGGAAATAGTGTTCCAAAAATTTACTACATAAAACATCTGAATTGACTGATACACATACCTTAAGTGCAGCCTCAGTCGGCATCCCATTGGCCACATAATGTCCAGATTTATCATGGCCAGATTTTTCTATGTCGGCATCATTACAAATAGCAGCAATTTTAGCAATCATTTGAAGGTTAGGATCTAACTGACCAGCAGGCCAGTTTTCTATTTTCCCATCGAATGGATCATAGGTAGTTCCTTGCACATTAAAGGATCGCAGAACATTTGCCTTCGAACCCATAGCAACGAGCTTAGCCACTGCCATCTGATTAGTAGTCAGAGTACCAGTCTTATCAGAGCAAATCACAGTTGTGCAACCAAGGGTTTCAACACTAGGCAACTTGCGAACCAGTGCATTCTTAGCAGCCATCTTGCGTGTGCCAAGAGCCAAGCAAGTTGTGATAACTGCAGGCAAACCTTCAGGAATAGCAGCCACTGCCAATGCTACAGCAATCTCAAAGTAATATGTGCACTTCTCAAATGAGAACTTGAAATTCCTTGGCCACCCATCAACAAACTCCCACGAAAGGAAGTACTTCACATTGATCAGCCAAACCAAAGTGCAGATAGCTCCAATGATAGCAGTTAAAGTCTCTCCAAACTCATTCAACTTCTTCTTCAAAGGCGTATCATCGTCGCTCTGCGATGCTTCATGAATCTGTGAATGCACCTTCCCTATCTCTGTACTCATTCCAGTCTGAGTTACCAAACAAATACAATTCCCATTCACCACTGTTGTTCCAGCAAACACCATACACTTCTTCCCCTGAATATCAACATCCTCTGCAACAGCCTTAGTACTCTTGCTAACCGCCTCACTCTCTCCCGTCAATGACCCCTGTTCAACCCGAAGGGTCGAGCTAATCAAGCTTATAACTCTCATATCTGCTGGAACTTTATCCCCCACTCTCAACTCCACAATGTCTCCAGGAACTAGCTCCTTTG
Organism: Sesamum indicum; assembly: GCF_000512975.1. Classification (NCBI taxonomy): domain Eukaryota; kingdom Viridiplantae; phylum Streptophyta; class Magnoliopsida; order Lamiales; family Pedaliaceae; genus Sesamum; species Sesamum indicum. The sequence goes on from NC_026153.1 coordinate 2,771,366, forward strand.
CAGGCAAATTAGAAATCCTTCTACCCTCACGAATAACTGATGCATGTTCCGACTGGATTTCCTTCAATGCGTCCAGTGCTTTTTCTGCATTGTTCTCCTGCCAAACCCCCACAATGGCATTCACAATCAATATCAAAAATATAACCAATGGCTCGACAAATGCTGTGATCTCCATCTCTCCGCCTTCCTCCCCATCATACCATGCCAATACAAAGGAAATCACTGCTGCCACCAACAAAATCCTGACTAGTGTATCATTAAACTGATCCAGAATCAACCTAAAAATTGAAGGTCCGTCATGTTTATCCAACTCATTTAATCCATAGATCTGCTTCCGTTTTTCAACCTCATCCCCTGACAATCCATAGTCCCTGCTTACTTGATACTTCTCCTCACACTCTCTCACATCTTTCGACCATGCCGCATAATAATCCCCTTTCGGCTCCTTCCCAGCCCCACCCAAATCCTCACTCCTACCATAATTCTGCCCTCCTTTTCCCATCAATCGTCAATCCAAAGCTCACCAAGTCAGCAAATCCGACGCAAGTCAACCTGAAAAAAAAATAAAAAATCAATGCATAAACACCATAATACAAACTTAATAAAATCAATCAATCAATAAGAACCGCCCTAAACCAAACAAAAAATTCTCCAACTTCACGATCTACAGGTAAATCATCACTACACATCATAAAAACCAAACTTCAAAAAGTAAAATAAAAAATAAAACCCTAATCACAAAGATAACACCCACTCACCACCTCGAGTTGAACTCAGCGGCTCCCCAGTTGCTCCAACACCGTACGTAACGCTTGCGTTACGGGTCCAAAATTCTACCAGAACCGAGGAGAAGTCGATTAGAAAGTGAAAAGAGTTGAAATTTCTCTCTCTAGAAACCGCTAGAGAGGGTTTGTTATTTATTGGAGAAGTGTTTGGGTGTGTGAGGGAATCGAAAAAAGCAGAGATCTGTGTTCCTTATAATACGACAAGGTACAAGCAGCAATGCGTGAGAGGGCCTCCGTTAAGCTTCTCCGTACCTTCTCCCCTAAACCTTTCCTTATAACTATTATTTTCTTTTTCAAATTCTTGCTATCTCCACTCCTCCTACAAATTTCAATAACGCACGATGTCCTCACAAATGACACAATTGCCCTCAGCTCCCTTAGTCCAATTCTAGGATTTTTTTAATATATAAATATATTTGGGTAAATTTCATTTTACCCCCCCTACTCTCGTGATCTCACTTTATACCCTCGTGCTTTCAGTTATATCACTTAAATATTCCTAAGAAATAATTAGACAATGTATTCCTAAGAAATTCAGAAAAATAACTGCCATTGTTACCAATCTATGAATGCTTTTTTTTTTTTTTTTGGTAAAGTAATACCATTGTCCTAATTATAATATTGTTCTTGTAATATTATAAAAATCTTATGCTTCTTATCTAATTATAAAAAAATATTAATTGCAATACTGATACGATTTTGACTCAATCAGTGTCTCGTTATACAAGATATTGTCTGCTCTAACTTTGTAGAAGCTTTACGAATTTTTCATAAAAAGGCTCCTCGTCATGAATAGGAAGTTTTGGGGTTTATAAGCCACTTAAACTCCTCGTCTGCAATCAATATGAGACGCTTTGCCTACATTAAATACAAAGTGTGTTTATACTAAAAATAAGTTTGCATAATTTGTATATGGTAGTAATTGTATAATAATCATTTACCATTATGATTTTAAAAATTATTTTACTACTCGAATTATAGTAGTAATGTAGAGATGTTAGAAAGTACGAAAAAGAGTTTCATCATTTTCTCATAAATAATTTATTTTATAAGTTCCATTAAACTATATTTCATATAAAAAGAATGTATGGGGTTAGGTGATATTGCAATAATTAAAAGTCACTAAATAATAATATTATTAATTTAATTAATAATATTTTTGTTGCAATTAGTAGAAAAGATACAAAATACCAGGGGCAAATTAGGTATCCACAAAGTAACAAAGACGTGCGCCTCACAAATTGGGGAGTGGGGACAGCACATCTCTCTGTTTCCCGGAGTTCGGCTCACATCAAGCACCTTTTTCGTGTGTGGATCACGTTCCACATAAGTTCAACCAACGGGAAAGCCCCACGTAGAAACTCTCTTAAGCTGATATACGTGGCGAGAGGGAATTGGTCGATACGTGGGCGAAGGGGTACAGCAGTTGCACAGGGGATCAACTGACCTTGAGGAGGTGAATTAAATAGGGGGGGAGGAAGTTTCGAGGTGGTTGCCTTGAGGCGAAGAAAATGGGACAGCCGCAACGGCGACGTTTCGGGATACAAAGCATATTCTCTCTTCAATGCATTGCTTCTCTTTTGCTCTTTCCATTTTCATTTTTTTACTCATTGGGCTTCGTGCAGTTAGGATTGTTTTTTATTTTAATTATTTATATTTTTATATTCTATTTCTTCTAGCAAAAATTTTATTTTATATATATTTATACTAAAATAAAAAGAAAAGTCCATCTACTTTCACAAACGACATTTAATGACACCGCTGCACCAATTATTTATAAAGTCAAAAATAATATTCATGATAAGATAACCAACTTATTCAACTTTTCAAATTACATTAATTGATAAATTATCATTATTATTATTTCTTTCTTTACATTAATGTAATGTATTGATTTATAATTTACTCTTATTTATAATATATTTTAAATTGTATGATTATTTATTGTATGCACGTAAGAACAACGTGCCACAATAGTTAATATGAAAAAGAAATAAATATTTTCACTCACAAATGGTGGTTTATGATACCACTATACTACTTTGTTTGTTGTATCAAAAACACTCTTAAGTTAGTTTCCTTTTCTTTTCTTTCTTTTTATTTTTTGTAATATTATGTGTTAGTTTATATACTTTACTTTTATTCATAATATATTTTAAAATATGAAATATTATTCATTATGTGCAAGCAGGAACAACGTATCAGACGTCTAGTATTAGTTATATTGAAGTGCACTTAATGCGGTGTATAAATTATTTTTATATATATATATAATATTCAACACACTTACATGTATGTATTATTAAAAATTTAAACCTAGCCGCGGACAATTAATAGAATTTATAAATTAAAACATAAATAAAAACATTGACTTTAGATAACCAACCAAAAAAGATCTTACAAGTTAGTGCACTATTCTTTTTATTATATATACAGTAAAACCTCTATAAATTAATAACCTTGGGACCATGAAATTTTATTAATTTAGAGAGATATTAATTTATCGATAAATTAATATTTTATTAATTAAAAGAGAGATTTTTTAAATTTTCAGCAAATTTAGTACATATATATTGAAAATAAATAAATTCATATATGTTTCATTGATTATATTCAAGCAACAATTAACTATTATATTCATAGACACATGTATCAATTCATTGGAATTACTTAAATATACATGTTTACATCAATTCGTTGCACTTAAATAACTATTATAACCAATTAAATATATTCATGCATTATGAATGAAACATATACTACATAAATCTCAATATGATAATAAAATAATTCATAACACCCAACCATGTCTTCTCATCTAAAAGGCATCGCAAAATTATCCATGAATGATCAAATGCGTAAAGCATTACAGATTTCATATTTTAGTAAATTATCATAATATTTATAATTGTAATATTTATGAATTATTAATTTAGAGTTTTAATGGGACCTAATATTTATAAAGGAATTTTCTGAAAAATTATTATTTTATTATCTTATCGAATTTGATGATTTTTTACAAAGGCCCAAGTCGGGACCGGAGGATTTTATTATTTTAGAGAGTTTATTAATTTATAGAGTATTAATTTATAGAGGTTTTACTGTACTAGCTGTCATGACACACCATTTTTACGTGCATATAATAATAACATTTTATGTTGTAAAATATATCATAAAAAGAAATAATATAAATTTTTCATCGTTATATTTCTAAAAAAAAGAAAAAAAAATCAAATAAGGGGTATTATTGGCATAATAATAAACTCGGTGTTGTTGTATCATAACCGCCATTTGTGAGAGAAAAATACCTTTTCTTTTTATATAGTATAGATACATTATTTTATTTATATATATTAAAAAAACCTAAAGAGAATAAGAGGATAAAAAACATAGGAGAAAAAAGATAAAATAAGAAAATAACTTTTATGAGTAAAATAGGTAGTGCGTTTAGTATTTAGGATAAATTATATTGACATTTCTTAAGGTTATGTCGAATTATATAAATACTCTGTGTCTTTTGCAAAGTTATAGCTACACAGTCTGAGGGTTGTTAGTATAAGTATTGTATTTAAATAGGGGGTATAATTATAATTACAATTATAACCTTAGGAGGTGTGACTGTAACTTTACCACACATAGAAAGTCTTATATATTTTAGTAGTTGACCCGGTGGATGCCAATTTTTGATACCTTGAGGAGGTCTTTACCATTTTTAAATCATAATTATTTATATTGTAAGGAATAATTTATTTCTTATTAGTGCAAGTATGTGTTTGAATAAATTCTGAACTCTTAGACCATTCACAATAAAACCGATATTTCACATTATTTTTTCATTTATTATTTGAAATTCAATCAAATCCATTTTTGGTAGGAATATTATCTCTATCTTTTTCAGTATACCTTTAAATTGGTATGAGCCAACAAAGAAGGACAAAAGAATCCGATTTTTTTTGTTATGTCCGTATTCATAACTCAATTCCTCTTGATAATATTCTTTCACACACACACACATATATATATTGTTATAAAAATAAAAAAATTCAGGATGACAGCTCACAAATTCGTCAGAATTGATTGCATCTACACACAGATATGGGCGTACGTTTAGTCTTATCAAACACCTTAGTAAGAATTCAAACTCACATCGTGGATGAATGTAGTAACGTTCGATCTTAACTATTAGACCGCGATAATAATGATCTCAATAGTGATCCTTTGATAATATTTAATCGGACTTATATTCGACCAAAAATCGATTTACGTAATGAAAAATATGTGGAAAATAATTCAATTATTAACCATTTGCTAACTCAATCCACTCAAAGGCTCCTAATTTTGGCAACTTTTAGCTGCCCAATTTTGAGGGAAATATTTTCACTCTCTTTTGAGCAATTTGCGTCGCAAATTTCATCGTCTTATGATGAAACTGCCAAACCTAATACACGTGTCACGATTGTTCAGAGGTCAAATTCCAATTGTGAATTAAAATTTATTAAGCAGTCGGATCAATTTGAAACCACTTCATCATAATGCTGGAAATAATTTGAAGTTGCGAAATATGTTGTTGGGATGTTTGCAATAATTTTTATTTTTATGATGTGAATAAATTATAAAAAAGATTGTGAATTTGATCGTAATGAAAGTTGGGAGTTAAAAATAAAAATGAAAGTGAAAAAAGAGCTGATATCAAAATATTTGAGAAAATAATTTAATATCTACGATGTTATTTATAAGTTGCAGCAGTTGGTAGAGCACTACAAGAAAATTTGATATTAGTGATAAAATATTAACGGACAATTTTAAAACTATCACTAAAATTAATGACACAACTATGTGTCACCACTATACACGTGTCACAAATTTCATTACTAGATCGTCGCTAAATTATATTTAGCGATAACTTTATGTGCATTTTTTTGTTACTAATTTGTTATCACGACAATATACATATTTTTGTCATTGAATAGATATAATTAATTAGCGACATTATTAAAATCGTGAATTGAATTCTTTTGTAACTAATATTCCATTTTATTTTTTTTTAGTGCAAAGCTGCTTATAACCTGATTGAAATCAGCTTAACTAAGTATTCACAAGTAAAAGTTGTAAAAAAGATATATATATATATATATAATTTATTTTTAATAATAAATTGACAAACACGTATTGTTGGATACACCTCTATATAACTTTGAAACAAGATAATTATCTCTGTAATCAATTTGTTTAATTATTTTTCTGCACGTGCATATTCAAAATTATTACATTTTATCAATTTGATTGATTATGTATTTTTTATTTAATTAAATAAATTACATTCTGTAGCATATATTAACTATTTAGTCCTTAGAGTATGACCTAATAATATATAACTACTAAATGGAATTGGATTAAGGAGTTCCATTTCACAAAAAACATAAAGAGTTGATAAATTGCTGTATTTTAAAAAATATAGGGAGATAAAAATACTAATTATTATTTTATACGGCATAATTTGCCCATTCACATTATCATATAGCTCGATTGCTTGCATTTTTGCCAGCAAAATGTTGGAACCAAATTCAGAAAACAAACCCGAAACCTAAACCAACCAATAATTCTTTCAAAATCCTAAGTGGACTCAAATCCTACATGGAACAGGCAATTACCAATAACCTTTTATGTGTATATATATATATACAAACAAACACATATACATCCGTACATCTGAACTGAACTGAGTTTGTCTCAAGAAAACATATGGCTTCTAACTACGTGAACGGCTCCCCTTTTCCGGCAAGATACACCTTCGCCATTCTCCACAAGTGGCCGGAATCCGACGCCGAGTTCATCCAGTCCATGACCTCCGGTGACGTGGGCAAGGGCGACGCCCAACCCTGCAGGGTGATGGAATGGTTTGCATGCAGGCAGTTGTACTTGAGAAGCTATGTCTTCTCGCGAGAAGAGGATTCTGCGGTCGTGAAGTGCTTCGGCAGGGTTAAAGATAAGGTGGTGGCGGAGAAAAGAAAGAGAAAGTGCGGTGTCGACGGAGGGAGGAAGTCCGGCGGGCTTGTTTTCCGGTGGCTGCTTTCTTGCACCAGCAAGATAGATGTTATTGATTGATGGTAGTGCTTTGCAGAGTTACGTAGGAAATAGGGTATAAAGATTGGAGTATAATAATGTAATTAGAATATATTTGAATAGTTGATTTGAAATTATGAAATCAAATTTCTAATAATAAAGTTTTAATCTGTTTGAATAATTATAAATTTAAAAGATTTAAGATTTCAGCTTTAATTTTGAATCATATGTTTTGTTGAATGTTAATAAATTTTAAATTTTTTCGATATAAAATTATTTAAAATTCTATTTTTTAATCTTTCCATCAAATCCGAATTTATTAATCGAAATATAGAGATAACTGCTTGAATATTAACATACAATATTTTCTTGGTATAAGAAATTTATTTATTTATTGATGAATTAATTATAATTACATACAAATTTTAAATTTAAAAAATTAATGTATGCCAATTACTTAATAGATATATAATTAAAATAATTATAATTTAAATAGATTAATACCTATAGAGTGGTGGGACTTGAATTTATATAAAACCTCTTCATTATTGATTTTTTTTCATTGATTACTAATAATGGAATGTGCACCAAAAGGTTGTACTTAAATTGGTGCATTTTGAAGTTAGGGATTTTAAATCTACAATAATAGTTTTATTTTTAAATTATATTTGAATTAATAAATTTGAAAACCATAACTTTCAAATTCATAATAATATTTCTTTTAGATTTGTGTGAATAATTTTAAATTTATATAATTAATACAATTTGATGATATTTCAGATTTTTTTAATACGGAGTTATTTAGATTTCATCTATTGACGAATTTGGATTTGAGGGAAAAAATTATAGATTTTTTCTTAGAAATAATTAAATCTAAAATCCATTGGTCTTCCACAAAACAAAATTCAAAATGAAAGTTGAAGAATTTGAATTCCTTCGTAATATAAAATTATAGTCCAAATATATTCAAGTGATTTATTATTAAAGATTTACAATTCATACTTTTAAATCCGTCAATCCAAATATACTATAAATTTATAGTGGATCGATAATTTCGCAACATACATGATTTCAAATTCTTTAAAAAAAAAATTAATTATATTTTATAGCACTATAATTGATTTTAAATACATTTAATACGAAGTTATTTAAAATATTTTTTTCAAATTCTTCATTCAAATATAGCAGAAAATAATTATAAAATCACGACAAATTAATTTAGCTTCACTGCAGAAATATTTTCACTTATACTACGAGAGCAATTTTTATTCATATAAAATTATATGATAATTACTCTTTTTAAAATACACATCAATTATATGTCAAATATATTTTATTTAACTTAAATTCCCCCAAAATGAGATCAATCGTGTGCGAGTGACGGTAAAATATCAATCTTACTCATTACAAGTCCAGTTGAGAATCAAATGGCAATTGTTTACTTTAAAATAATAATATTAAATATTTTTTTCTTTAGTAATTTAAATTTTTAGATGCGGTGATCGTTTAATAGAGTATTAAAAATAGGCCAAAGACAATATCTTGAGTTCAAATATCATTGTTCCTTCTTTATTTAAAAAAAAAATAACATAAAGGATTTATATATAATAAATCGTGTTAAAATATTAATATTAAATGAGTAACCATCTCCCATAACATATACCTCAAAGCAGCCGTTTCGGATACACATATTAGAAGAGTGATGAAAACAAAAGATTGTTAGCTGTTAATGAGAAAATCCAAACTCAAATAGCAATAAAAAGATTTCATCAAAGTATTCAATGCAACACAAAATTTCCATTCTGCATCTACCATATATGATTGATGATCAACCACAGAATCACAACCATACAACACAATAACTTACATGGATTGATGTATATCACTTGAAATGAAACTAAGTCGAAATACAGCTCCACAGTAACTCAGCAAGCTATGGAAACAAAGCAAGTTACAAGAAAAAGAATTCAATCTTCATATGATTGATGATCAAACATAGCAGCAACGCAAGAAAAGCCAGAAAGTATGATATGTATATATACCTGCTTGTGCATGAAATCATCTACCCTCGGATTTTACCAGTTGTGAGAAGACTCTACTCATAGAAACACCCGACAAATCATCCACACTTGATGTTTCGAATCCAGCAACAGAATTGCTTGTGTCGACATTATTGAACTCACCGACTTGTGGAGAGAGCTGGCCGATGACGTTGGTGCTGTTTTCCTCAGGATCATTGTGCACCACTGCTTCTTGAAGTTGAAGCGCGTACTCGAGATTCCACAAGACGTCTCCCATGGAGGGCCTATCAACCCCAAAATCAGCCAAGCATTTCTCTGCTGTTTCTCCATACTTTCTGAGGGAATCGGGTTTTATTTTTCCTGCAAGATTAGGATCTATGATTTGATCTAGCTGACCCTTCTTCTGCCACTTCATCGCCCATTCAGCTAAGTTGACCATTTCCCGAGGAAGAGATGGATCTATCACAGGCCTGGCACAAAGAACTTCAAACAACACGACACCAAATGAATAAACATCTGATTTTTCTGTCAGCTGTTGCCTTCTGAAATACTCTGGATCTAGGTAACCGAAACTGCCTTTAACGGCAGTACTAACATGGGTTTGATCAATCTCGGGGCCAGTTTTGGAAAGACCAAAATCAGCAACCTTAGCCATAAGATTCTCATCGAGCAATATGTTTGCTGACTTCACATCCCGATGAATAACGGCTTTGGCGTAGCCGGTGTGAAGATAGTGCAGTCCTCTTGCTGCTCCAATGCATATCTCGAGTCTCTCCTTCCAACCTAAACTGGGAAGATTAGATCCGTAGAGATGACTCTTGAGGGTGCCATTTTCCATGTATTCGTAAACTAGAATCATCTCATTCTTTTCATCGCAGTAGCCAATTAGAGAAACCAAGTGGCGATGACGGAATTGCGAAAGCATTTCAATTTCAGTTCTGAATTCTGCTAGGCCTTGTTGGGACTTAGGATTCCCTCTCTTAACAGCTACTTTTGTACCATCATTTAGAACCCCCTTGTAGACCTTCCCAAAGCCACCAATTCCAATTACCCAACTTTCATCAAAGTTGTTAGTCGCTTCTTGAACTGCTGCGAACGGGATGCGATAGCTCAAGTTAGAATTGATACTACCCGTTGTCGCAGTTGAATATTTACTGCCCATAGTGTGAGAGGTTCCACCATTAATGGATATAGGAATCCAGGTTTTTGAATGGGCGAGTTGTTCTTGTTTCCTTCTTCTGTGCACAAAAAATAGAACTCCAACCACTATCAAAGCAAGCGACACCCCAACACTTATACCCACAATCATTCCGACATTCTTCTTGGAGCGTGGAAATCTAGGAAGGATTGACTCCCCAGCTAGGCTGTCCTTAGAATTGTTCATTTTCATGATCTCCAACCCATTGAGAATGGCATCAGGGTAAGCACTTCTAGGAGATGGACCGATACTTACGGTCAGGTTATTTCTATCCATTGTTGGGGTAACAAAATCCATATAATATGCAGTAGCCAAACGCCCGAAAAATTTTGCACTAAGTTCAAGATCTGGAGCAACAAGAAATGTACCAATGTAAACATTAAAGACGAGCTGATTAGCTGATGTACTCACAATGTCACAGAAGTGCAACCGGATTAAGTACTGAAAGCCTGGTTCCACTTTAAATCCCCATGTCACATTAAAGTTGCTATTGGGATCATCCGCAGAATTCATCCTCGTGCACGTCCCGTATACTGTTTGTGGAGCAGTATCTGAAGTTGCACCACCTTGAGGATACCGAACAGCTGGAATGTTGGACGCATTAGTTGCAACGTTTGATTGCAACAAGAAACTACTATCAGACACCCAGGTTCGACCCAAAGTATCGTTCACTGGCGACACCAACGGTCCACCCATATTTACCCTAGCAACTGTCTCTAGAGCCTGAGTTACCAATCCATTAAAAGTCCCAGGTGGATTGAAAAGAGGGGCATCATGATCTATCAGGGCATCTGGTACCGAGACAACTTCCATTGCATTAACATATGCAAATGAATTAGCCTTAGGGGAAAATGTGATCACCAGGTCTCCACTCCCCACATTCACTGAATATTCTCTAACAGAAGCATTTCTGGGGCTAAAATCGCTAAGCAGAGTAGTCTTCTGGGAGAACACAGAGAAACTAGCAGAGTTCATATCATAACTCTGGTAAACAAACGGATAAAAGTACAGGCGAATCCAATGTCTCCCACCCTGCTTAATAGAAAATGTATACCTAGACGGCCCCGTAAAAATTCTAGCAGTACTAAACAGCTGGGAATTCTCAGACGGTGTTATAGAATTCAATTTGCTATCGGCCAAAATGTCTTGTGGAGTTGAAAGTAATCTGGAAGCTGATTTATCAGCCACATAAGTAACATTACCCACAACAACATCACTGGACGATCCACAGTTTATATAATACTGATCAACAGGATCAAACCCTCTAGAACAACATGCCAGATTCAATACCAACAACACCCAGATTGAAAACCTCAAAACCCCACAGTCCATCATCACAAAACGCATAGAGATTGCACCTTTGAGCTTAAACAACAGCACAACAACAAAAGACTATATGTATATTTGCATAAAATAAAACACATTCATTACAGAAAACTGAGAAAATAGAGGGAAAATCTAGCACCTTAGAGATCAAACAAGCTCCAAGAGAGAGAAAATGAGAGAGACCCAGATCTGTCTTGGGCAGGAAAATTCCTATTCTTGGACGAAAACAACAAAAAGACCCAAACAACAAAAATTTGTGCCGAACAGCCAAGAAAATCTGGCAAAGCAACAACCTGGCAGGAGCAATATTTTATCCACCCCAGATACACACTGATGCAAATACACTTTCTCTCAAACGACAGTTGGGAACAAGATTAAGAAAGTCAGACGGCACACACAAACACACACACACACGCGTATTAGGTTGGAGAGGTGTTGACCTTCTTCTGGGGGAAGAGGTGATGGAAAAGGGTAATTGAAAAATGGAGGAGAAGAGATAGCAAAGACTCGAGGGGTTTGGTTTGACAGTGAGGGGTAGAGTGGGGAAGTATGGAAGTTACAGACAGCATTTACTCTCAAGAGTTATTATTGCATGTGGAGGAGGAAAAAGGAGAGTATTAATTACAAAACCCCAACTAAAAAAAATCAATTAATGTAAATAATTCAGGTAATTATATATATATATATATAAAAAAAATAAATAAAATTGAGAAGATTGGTCAATTTGAAAAAAAAAAGGAAAAAGAAAATTGATTAGTAGTTTAAAATAATTCTAAAATATAAAATATGAATAATTACACGTCCTCTAAAATTTATATAATTACACATAAACCCCTAACAAAAATTTATATACAGTGCTCTTGACATCAAAGAAGTCTATTTATTAGAGTTTATGTGTAATACCTCAAATTTTAAGTGAGAGTTTATAATTATCCCCATAAAGTACTCTTTTACCAAACGCTATGTTTGTTCCTTTTTATTATTTAATTCAATATCTTTTTTATGATTAAAAAAAATAAATAGTAAAGTAGTTCACCAACAAATTCAAAATTAGTAATTAATTGAGGGGTGGCTAAGTAAGTTTGGGCAAATACAGTAGTTACTTCAAATTGAATTATAATATGTCTCACAATCGTAAAAGTGTAAGTTTTAATTCCATAAATTTAGATGCACGTCTATTTTTATAATAATTTCTTATTTTTTCTTTCTCATTTGATGTATTCGTTAATTTAAATTATTAATATTTAAATTTAAATGTATCAAATAATGAAAGGAATAGCTAATTGAATAAAAAAGAAAAGCATGGATTTAAATAAGATTTAGTTTCCCTAATAAACATAATTGAGAAAGAGAGGTTAGTTGAGTGGAGCATCAATCAGTTTTCACCATGTAATTTGTTTAAGTAATGTTGTGTATGATATTTTGTCTCATCCAATAGGGTGTATGCACCTACAATAATCACATAAAAATGGTCTTATTTCACTCTTCATCTACCTATTAATTATACTTCTCAGTTTCGTGTCTCGATTATTTTTTTATTTTAATCATTTATTATTGCTGCTGCTACAATTAAAAAAAAAAGCGGTTAATTATATATTTATATAATATTTTCAGAAATTAAATAATTAAGAATATACCAATATCATATAAAATCATGATATAAACAAAAAATAAATCGATTACAAGTACAATCATTTCTATAGACATTAATATTTAAGAAAGACTATTACAATAATTATATCCTACTGAATAACACTTATTATTACAGTAGATCACAACTCCTACTATACAATAAACCAGCTCCTAATATACAATAGGTAATATATAAGCACTAGTTCAGAAATATATATATATATATATATCTTAGGACTTTTTTATATGTCTTGCGTGAATTCTATGTTGAGAGTATGATACGTAATTAAATAGTTGGAGATATCAAACAAATAATTGAAATTTGAATACGACTTATGCGTAATTTTATACACACCCTATTTCTCTTTCTAATCAGTGATATGAGGTGGGCGTTATTGAGCTGTGTTGTAGACATCCCAATTGTCCAGTTTTGGATGAAAACGACAATGAGCATATAAAGAAGTACTTAATTCCGAAAGTGACGGCCAAATTGTTGTATTGAAATAATTGTCAAACTTTTTCTTAATATATGAAATAAAACGAAATTGAAGTTAGGTCGTAGTGGCGAATTGGGTAATAACATTACTACTAATAAATTGATCAACATGATCAAGAGGAATGGGTCAAATTCATTCAAATACACTATCCCACCATCTTGTTATGTTTTTTATTTTTTATTTTTAGGTATGATCAATGCACTATTATTAATTGACTTAATTTCTCTAATTGAGCTAAGCCCCGTTCACTTCTTATTATGTTATTGAGGGCTCTTTATTACATTATGAATTTCAATCATCAACGAATAATACATATTACTTATTAATGTTAAATATGTACAATTAACTAATAATTGTTATTAAAACCAACCAATACTTATACTTTAGTGAGAATAATTCATGTGATTTCAGTTTCACCATTTAATTAGCTAAGCCTCATTTAGGATTTAACTATTTGTTGAATGACTAAAATTTCACCTATCAAAATCATCGGCAGGACGGAACCAATGATTTCTTAATTTAGTGATTAAATTTGAGATCCCATGATTTAATTCAAAGATAATCAGGAAAAAGAGGCGGTGGAGGGGATTCGAGGAAACGACGGGAAAAACCCAAAGAGACAAAGAAAGAAAGAGAAGACGACTGTTGGAGCCTGAAAATTAGGATTAGGGTTATGAGAGAAGTTAGAGAGAGACGTGTATTTAAAAGAAATCAGATAGGGTCAAATTTAATGGGTTGGGTAGCCCAAAATGGAGTGGGCTAAGTAGTCTTCTAGTGAAATGGGCCAAGACCATTTCGTTTGGGCCACACATTTATTTACAACTGCAAGTATGCTAAAAATATCAATAAATCAACAATCTTGCAAGTAAGAAAATGAAGTTCCACATAAGCTACAAAAGTATGCATGACAAAATCTCAAGATCTATTGTTTTTGTATAGCAAAATCAATACATTTTAAAGTTTATTTGAGCATGGACAAACCAAAGAGAAGTAACAAAAACTTGATATGATCATAAACAAGCCAAGTAAAAGACAAATAACACAAATGAGCCTTTCTCTTTAGAATGTATGCAAAATTCCTGTTTTATAAATTTCAGTTGGTGGAAACCAACTATTACTTTTAATGAAAGTATAGAATATTTTTTTTTCTTAAAGATAACTTAAAAAATAAAAATTATTATTATCGAAAACGGGCCTTCATGTAGTAAATAATTATTATATATAACTTAAATGTTATAAGGAACTTCTAATTTATTTGCTAAATTATAAATGTTATCTTTACTATAATTAAATGAACACAAAACAAATTATACAAATTTTTTAAAAAAAAAATGAATGATAGGGTTAGTAGACGATATGAGAGGTACAAAATATAATTTTAACCTATGCCAGTTTTCTTCTTCTCGCGGCAGAGCAGAATAGCGATTTTACGAGAACCGCGACTTTATCCTTTCACCTGAGTTCCAATTTGGGGGTTGTTCGGACGCTTTTTTGGATTTAATAGTAGCAATTGCTATTTGCAGCAGCTGTGCGCTAATTTGCAGTGTTAAAGTTTCTAGGGGTTTGAGTCCGTTCAATCAATCAATTTTCTTTTTCATTTTTTTCGATTACTATTACTCTCTCGTCTCTGCGACAAACCGACGCTCTCTCCAGAAGTCTAGATTTTTCGCGTATAGATCCGTGTCCTGTTCGGGGTAATTTCTATACTTCATGTTCTCTTCATCTCATGCCTATCCACATACATATATGTAATTACTTGTCTGTTTGTTTGTTCTGTGAAAAATTATTGTTAAGGGTTTAGTTTCCACAATTTGTTGTCTTTCTTTGCTTTTGAAAATTTTTTCTTTTTTGTTTGAATTTTTGGAATGGTAATGGATAAGTGCCCTCTGGATACTTGAGGCTGTTCTCTAAATTGAGTTTGTTTTTTCTTTCTGTTGCTGATTCTGAAGACTAAATTTGACTCCGACTTGTGCCTGTAGTTAATTGGAAGTTACGTGAGAAGAAGAAAACCTCTTTCATTAATTTAAAAAAAAAAACAAAAGAGATGAAAATCCTTTATGCTCCTACCATGTTGATACGATTACACTTTAAAAGCCTTTCCTTTTTTGGTTTTGTTGGTGCTCTTCCGGTCATTAAGCTGCATTGTTGACTAGTGGGTAGTTCTGGAATTGACTTTGATTAGGTCTAGATCACAGGTTTTAGTTTTTTTCCCCTCGTTATCTAGGTTGCGTATGATTGAGAATTGGATCATTTTGTAGTGATATCTTACCGTTGGCTTTTCAAGTGTGTCAGCTTTGTAAAGCAGAAATAGTAGAGGATTTTGCACTTTAGTAATGCTAAAAGTGCTGTGGGTTTAATGAGGAGAAAGCATTAAAGGTGCTATTTGCTTTATTATAAGAGAGTTGATTTACTCGAGTTAATGTTTGGACAACAGATATATGCTTAATTTGCCATAGTTCCTAAATAATTTCACAATTTACTATAAAAGAAGCTTGGTTAATAGAAAAAGAAATTCCAAAATACAATGAGAATGAAGTAAATCTAGCTTGTCTATCTTCTCCTGTGTTCTTCAATCTTCCTGCATATTGTTTTTGATTAGTTTTTATTTGATTGTTTTGTTCTTTCCTTTTCAGATTTTACATAATCACAAAGGAGGCTCCAAGTCCTATAGAATAGCTTTGTGAATTGAAGGAGAGAGAGGAAAGCAGCTGCTTCTGCAGGAAAAGTTCTCTTGATGACATTTTGACATTTTTGCAATGTCAGGGTTGCTCAATGTATTGTCCTGTCTGTTGAAATATTAATCGGCTACATGTAGACTTGAAGAGATAACATTGCTTTTGGCTTTTTGCTTGGAATTTGAATCTGTTAAAATTTTTATATCATGTTTGTTTCATGTTATGCATGTTGTAAGATCTAATTAATTGACTGTGTAATGAATTGGTTTATGATTGACTGCTTATGGTTGACATAACTGATTGGTCTATTAAGCTTATGGCATCTTGATGCTTTTAGTATAAAATTCTCTTGTGCAATTCTACTGATATTATTCTTTTGGGCAAATAGGTTATGCAATATCATGTGTCTCCATAGATATTGTGTGAATCATAGTATGAATGTGGAACTAAGATGTCTTTTGTTAGGCTCTCTGGTGGTGGAATCCTAGGTATTGGAACTGATTAAGCTTGAGTTATTTTTGAAGTAATTGAATATGTAAAAGAGATACAGTGATCTATCTCATGTGGGTTATTCTTGATAAAAAACAACTAAGACTCATCCTTTTGTGAAATTATTCCTGTAAAGGAGGCCGGACTATGCGTTTTTGTGTTAATAAGAAGATGAGACCGGAGGATTTACTTCATCAAATAGTTATGGCATGCATTACTGCTTTTATTATTCAAGGTGTTGAGCATTATGTTTAAACTTTCACTGAAAGTGATCATTGACGATAATTTGTGAGAGTTGGTACTTTATTGGAATCCTGTGATCGATAGTTTAATTGGATTTCAGGATTGGTCTAGTACTGAAGTTTTTCGATTTATGATAGGCATGATATCTATTACACATTGGAGAGAGATACTTTAATTAACATTGATGCATCTACCTGAATTTTGTTGGTTGGCCATAGCTAGTTCTACAAGACCTGAAGGGTCTATAGGAGTGATATGATATCTTAAAATGTCATCTTCATTTTTCTGTACTCTTATGGGTTGTCTTAAAAAAACTATTTTTTGAGGTAAATGGGTGTAAAATGCTGCAATAGCTAAGATGCCATCGACATATAATTTCTGCTTGTTAGTTGTTAGACTCGAAGGATTAACTCCTGTACTGAAGACTCGGTGATGCCTTGGAAACTTTAACTTTCATTGATCTCGCTGCAGTATCTAACTGCTGTCATGTACAAACTTGTTAATGATAGATGGTGGTAAACAGTTCATGACTCGTACAATTTGCCATTGGTATTTGTTAATTCATTCACTCTCACTGCAGTCATCAATAAACGGATCAACTTCAAGTCTTCCGGACAGTACAGGACGCTCATTTTCTTCATCTTTTTCTGCTCAGTCTGGTGCTGGTTCTCCTGTTTTTCATCACACTGGTGAGTTGTTTCTTCTAATGATCACTGTTTGTTTTCTTTCAAATATCTTTAATAGTGAGTTCCTTTCTTACAGGAAATATGCAGGGCCTGCATAATATGCATGGAAATTTCAATGTCCCAAACATGCCTGGTGCACTTGGATCAAGAAGTACAACCATGAATAATGTTCCTCCCAGTGGGGTGCAACAAGGAGCTGGCAACCTTTCTACTGGACGATTTGCATCAAGTAACATCCCAGTTGGTCTTTCTCAGGTGATTTTTTCATCAATAATGATGCATATGACATTTACCATGTGTTAACAGATATGAGTAAAGTTTTGGAAGAAAGAAATCGAAAACAAATAAATAAATCAGTTATATATCAGTAGTGGAGAAACTAGAAAGTTCTGTGATATGTTGACCTTCTATAAGATGTAGTTAATGTTGATGTTATAGATTATACAGTTATTACTAATTCTGAACTACCCGATACACATTGTCTGCAGATATCTCACAGCAGTGCACATGTTCATTCAGGGATGACGAGTAGAGGTGGTATGGGTGTTGTCGGAAACCAAGGATATAGTAGTAGTACAAATGGAGTGGGTGGTTCTATTCCTGGAATTCTCCCAACCTCTGCTGGAATTGGCAATCGGACAACTGTTCCAGGTCTGGGCGTCTCTCCTGTTCTAGGAAACACAGGGCCCCGGATTACAAGCTCGGTGGGGAGTATGGTGGGTGGGGGCAACATTGGCAGAAATATTAGCTCTGGTGGAGGTCTATCAGTCCCTGGACTTGCTTCTCGCCTAAATTTAACTGCCAACAGTGGTTCTGGAAATCTAAACCTGCAAGGACAAAATAGGCTGATTGGCGGTGTACTGCAACAAGGTAACCTACCACGAATTTATAGCTTTTGCTGCTGATCAGTGCCTACAGCATTTACAATGTTTCATCAGAAAGCTTTTTCTTGTTCAATGTCATAAATGCTACTTCAGCTGGCCACTGGTCTTGCTTAATATGTGTACGCATTTTGTTCAGATTACTGTTGTACCCTTAGATATCTTTCCGATTTTGTATGCGCAATCTTGATTTTTATATATAATTAAGTTTACCAGTATGGGAGCTTCGTATCATCTTAACTAAGATGTATACCCACACCGGTACATCTGCATTCCTGATTTGATCTTTCATTTTGCTTTGTGGACGTCATTTGTTTTGTTCAATTTGTACTTCACAGTATTTTATACAGTGGATCTTCCATTGCTATTTCTATTTTTCAGCTTTATTGTTAAAGAATTGTTTTGGCTTGTTATAGATTTCCTTTTGCATCTCTCTTAATCACATGCAATAAAATGGTTGCAATTGTTGACATTAACACAGGTTCTATAAAATGTGAAGGTTATCCCAAGATCATTCCCCCCCGCCCCTCAAAGAAATAATCTCCCACCAGTCTTTATGTATATATTTCTCACCAAAATATTTAGTTTATCTGATTCTTGAGTCATGTTTGATTCTAAGTATGATTTTTTATTAGCTTTAATGTTATGATTGTTGTTATGATCATCTATTATATTTCACAATGAGATGATTGACATATGCTTAGTAATTGTCCTTGCTTGAGGATTGAAGTTCAATAATCATATGGCAGTTTCTGTTATTCAGCTTCTCCACAGGTATTATCAATGTTAGGCAATTCCTTCCCTGCTGGTGGTGGTCATTTATCACAAAACCATGTTCAATCTGTGAATAACCTTTCTAGTATGGGCATCTTGAATGATGTGAATTCCAATGATGGTGCCCCTTTTGATATTAATGATTTCCCTCAGCTGACTAGTCGTCCCAGTTCTTCTGGAGGCCCACAAGGACAACTGGGTAATTAACTAGGCTGCCCTCCGTTTTTTCCATTTCAGTTCACTTCGTGCAAATTTTGTTTGCCCCTCTGTTACCGCTAGGAGATGCATAATACCCCAAATAATGCAGGTTCATTGCGGAAACAAGGTCTTAGCCCTATTGTTCAACAAAATCAAGAGTTCAGCATTCAAAATGAAGATTTTCCAGCCTTACCTGGATTCAAAGGTGCTTTTATCTGTTTATATTTAATTTTTGTGCTTTTTATGCCATTTCCAATAATATCTGGTAATTTAAATTGACAATTTGGTGTCAGAGTAGCTAGGTTTCTCAAAGTTTCCAAAAAACAATTATGTAGAATATGTCGCAAAATGACCATCTTTGGATCTGCTAAGATAAATATCTTTTTATATATAAATAGAGAATATAATGAATTTCTGCAAATTGTTTGTTCTAGTTTTATACAACATGTTCTCCTAGGTTTGCTTGTTACCTCTGTGCTAGGTTCTTCTTGAACTTGGCAACCACAGAATTTTCCTAATCCATCATCTCTTTACTCCTAGATAAGGCAATCTTCTAAGTATGGGCCTTTGTGTGCATTATACTATATTGCGTCACCAGTTATGGTCATCTGTTTTTCAGTTTTTGTACACCAGTTCTATGTCAAACATGGTTTTCTGGAAGGAGCATATCATGGAGAAATTAGGCTAAACAAGATTTTGCTTGAATCAGTATAGATGATTTATTTACTCTACTCTAGGCACCAATCTCACATCCTTTGCATGTCTCACATTTTGTCTAACTAGAACCCATTAGGATTACTATGCAGCTTAGTTGATAAATTGTGGATATATACTGCTCCGATTGTGATAATGGGGCTGTTGTCCGTGCTTTGGGTCGGTCTTCGCAACTTTTCTTTATCATCTGATGGATGGTGTTTTAGATTCTTGTCTTTCTGTTGATTGTCTTATATTCAGATTTCATCATATTAAGCTTGTTTTTAAATTTGGTGGAATCGGACTCATGTTTGTTGCGTGTGATGGAACATAGCTAGTTTTGATGGATGTGGCTTTATATTTCCTTTTTCAGATTAGGAAATTGGGAAAGGTTGATAAATGTTTGTAAAGATTTATCTTGGCTATTATTCTTGCCTTGTTTAGAGAAAACTTTTATGTGTTTAGTGAAGCTATCTGTGTTATTTGTTGCTGCAATTTGTCATTTAGTCTGTTTTGGCATTGACAATGTATTAATCCTTTTGCAGGTGGCAATGCTGATTACTCTATGGACCTACACCAGAAGGAACAACTTCATGATAGTTCTGTTTCTATGATGCAGCCTCAACATTTTTCTGTAAGGGATTCATTGTTGAAAGCTGAAGCATCGACAACTTCTTCTCCAATCTTTCTCAGTCTTTTTGATTTGAAATTGCAGATGGGACGGTCTGCTGGGTTCAATTTGGGGGCAACATACTCATCTCATCGGCCACAGCAGCAACAGCAACATGCTCCACCAGTCAGTGGCAGCGGTGGGCCTTTTTCAAGCTTAAATAACCAAGATCTACTCCATTTACATGGTTCGGAGATGTTTCCATCATCACATTCAAACTATCACTCACAGGTGCCTTAACACCCACTCCAAAATTATTCTTCAAAATTTCTCATTGTTATGATCATTGAAGCTAACTGGAATATGTAAACCACAAATAATCTCTGTTGTCATCATTTGCTTTCTGATGTATGATTTTTCATTTTGTGCATGGGCAACTGTACTATTTTCCCAGTTCCTTTTCTATAAGACACGGGGATAACAAAATTTTGTTGCTTATGAGAGCGAGCTAATAACCCAGCTTTGGAGTGTTTGCTTTCCAGGTGTAGTTGGTTTAAGACCTGAAAGAGGTTTTAAACTTAATAAAAAGTTTCAAGTGTCCACACCCCCTCGCTTTTCAGTTGTGCATTAAGTTTTATAGTTAGGGTGGTTTTATGCATATCACATTCGAAATAAAGCTTGTCTAGACATGCACAATGTGGAACACGAGTTGAGCTTGAGATGGAAAAATTATTCTCGTTTTCTTATATGATTCCTATAGTTGTATTAAATACAATGTAATGCCTAATGCTTAATTCATGTCTTTTGATATGATTCAGAGCAGTGGACCTCTAGGTTTAGGATTGAGACCGCTGAATAGTCCGAGCTCAGTGTCTGGTATAGGGTCGTACGACCAGGTTCTACAGCAATATCAACAGCATCAGAATCAATCACAGTTTCGCCTTCAGCAAATGTCTGCTGTTGGTCAACCTTACAGGGATCAAGGAATGAAGCCCATGCCGGCTGCCCAGGCAGCTTCAGACCCATTTGGTTTGCGTGGTTTGTTGAGTGTGATAAGAATGAGCGATCCTGATTTGACGTCTCTTGCACTTGGAATTGACCTTACTACGCTAGGATTGAACTTGAATTCTACGGAAAATCTCCACAAAACATTTGGTTCCCCCTGGTCAGATGAACCTGCCAAGGGAGATCCAGAATTCACTGTGCCCCAATGTTATTATGCTAAACAACCGCCACCACTAAGTGTGAGCTCTCCCTTTCACAGTTATAGGCTGCTTTATCTTTTTGCTACTTTTTTCTTGCTAAAATGTGTTTGTTTGTCTGCAGCAAGCATACTTCTCAAAGTTCCAACTGGACACACTGTTCTATATTTTTTATAGGTGAGCCTTTTGTTATGCAGGCATAGCTAATTTCACTCGCGTCCTGTAAATATGACATGTTTGTTCTCTTTTTGATCTTATGTAGTATGCCGAAGGATGAAGCGCAACTATATGCCGCAAATGAATTGTATGTTACCTCCATTACCATTACTCATTACTTTTCAACAATCGATTCATGGGCGAGTTTTACGTTTCATGTTGATATCTTTGTGATGCCTGTTGAGTTTTGCTCGACACAGCTTCATGGTTGATTCTTGATTTTGCTGCAAAGAACAGAAGTTTTATTGAGCGTGTTGCACATACTGTTTTCAGGTACAATAGAGGCTGGTTCTATCATAGGGAGCATCGATTGTGGTTTATGAGAGTTGCTAACATGGAGCCTCTTGTAAAGACAAGTGCATACGAAAGAGGTTCTTACATATGTTTTGATCCAAACACATGGGAGACAATTCGCAAGGTCTGTTCCCTTATCGATCTGTTATTCAATTAGTTATGGAATCTGACAGGGTTTAAGTTAAATAATTTATTGATGGCAGCAAAGTAACTATAAAACTTATGCAGGATAATTTTGTTGTCCATTATGACATGTTGGAAAAGAGACCGGCCCTGCCTCAACATTGATGATCTGCTGACTCTGTAAATCTTCAGGTTCAACTCGTCTTTAGGACAGAAACAGGCTGTTTAATTCTTCTCCTGCTTGGCCATTGTAAGCAATCATTGCAGCAATGTTGTCTTTGTTATTAGCTGTTGTAGTCTCTCTGTATCTTTTGCATGGAATTAATTATCGATACGTATTAGGACAGTTTCGTTGTATCTTTCTTTTGCTTATATAGTTTTTTATCAATTACAGAACAAATTGCATTTCAATTTTTTAGAATTAATCTATTTAGATATCTTTATCCTGGATTTACTAATTATCTTAAGCTTTACTCTTCTTCCTATCTAAATTTACCGGAGCAAATGCCTCTATTTTCTGATTTCTGTTATGATGTGTAGCAGCACTAGTTGCAAATTGAGGAAAAAGAGTTCTAGAGTATTTGCAGTTCTTGATAAGTATTGGGGCTATAGATTGGAAAATTGTGTCTAGCATTGTCATCCCCTAGAATGTTGTAATGCAATTTGTATATTGTTGCCTATGGATTTAAATTAATGTGCTGGGATACTATGAGTACAAATTGTGGATTGAATGGTTTATGCATTTCTTTTTTTCAATCAAGAAAAGCAGATTATCTGCTTTTGTCAGTTTCAATCCATCTTAGATGAAATCTTTTTGGTACTCATACGACAGTGAGATGGAAGTTTTTCTTTGAAAAAATATAGAGAAAGGTCTGTATATCCCAATAAGTACCTCACTGCATGGAAAGTCATGATAATCATGAAGATAATATTTGAATATAACATCATAGCCAATAACAATACTATTTTCTTTGGCATGCTTGGTGTTTGTGCTCATGTATGAACTTCACTAAAGAAAGTTACCTGGTGCGAACTACGTGACAGCAGTATGATATAAAAGATGTTATATGTTGCTTATGTACAAAACTGCATAATTCTCTGAAGTGAGAATTATGTCATATGTTTCAGAAAAAAGATTGATATGCTTCCTGAGGAACTTATGAGTCACTGTGCAAAGGGGGGAATGATCAAAATGTTGAATTTTAAGAAAAAAGAACTGATGAAACTTGGACAGATGACGCCGTTTTCCATGTATTGATGAGTGAAGTTGGTTAGTCGGACACCAATTGACTTTTTGAAGATTTGGGATAGAAAGAACAAATTATCTCCTACTGATGATTGCATGTACTGATTCCGTTCTGTCAGATTTAAGTTTTTTCTTCTCTTAGTGGTTTGATGGTTTGTTTTAGCAGGTCTGCTGATAATGCGGGGCCCACATGTAGGCCCCTGCATACTATGACTGATTTGGTCATCGGCTAACAATCTCATACTGGAATGCTGTCTTAAGAAAGCAGCAAGCAGAACATAATATAAAATGCATACGCTTCTGTGGTTGAACATTTGGTGCTAGTGGTTATGCATAATGCATCAAGGACTTGCAGAATCTGTGAACCATTTTCTATTGAGAAGTTGCTTGTTGCTCTGCATTTGAACTTATCTGTTGTGAGATGGAAATGTGCAATTCTGAAGTTCTTGAAATACCGGGAATGCCTTAGGATTTGTCTTATGAGTTTTCTGTAATGAGACAAAATAATATCTATAACCCATCACAACATGACTCAATTGTTTCAGAAGGTAAGATCTCATCTGTTATCAAGAGCTGTATCTATGGTTAATCTGTATTTTTTTTGTGTGCTATGGCAGTAGATCTCCTGGTGCTTATTAGTTTAGGTTACTCATTGTTCTGATTTAATTGGCTTTGCGTATAGATTAGAATTGGTTTAGTTTCTGTGAAATTTATATTTCAAATATAGCTTATGAATTCAAACAGTTTAGGAGCACTCTTGAAGTGCCTGGAAAGCTTTTTCATCTAACGTCCGGGACATATCTTGTGCATTTTGCTTGCTTCCTGATTTCGTTAGCTATCAAGTGGCTTTAGTTTTAGTTCAGTTTCCTTTGTGCAGTTCATAATCAAATAGCTGTTGTTGGTAAGATCCAAATAAACAGGCATCATAACCTTTGAGCATCAGCAGTAGTCGTCATTGTTTTCCTATCCACTTCCCAATGATAGTTTTTCTGTGGTATGACTGACAAGTATACATTTAGTCTTTGTACAATATATGCGGTTTTCTGAAATAGCAGTCCTCGCCATGTAATGCTAATGAAAAATGTTGTTATTATTTCATGTTGAATTAGAGGAATGTACTCGTATACTCAAATTTGTTTACTCAGCTCAATGCTCAAATTCGTCTACTTAGTTGAATTAGTACAGTAAATAGATTAGGTTTACTTAATACTCCGCCTTTGTATTATCGTTTTAGTTCGCATTTTGTGTATGACTTTTTTTAAGTATTGATTTTTTGAAGAGTCACTGTAGTTCTCCATCTCTAAGCGATAAGGTGATTTTATGTTCATAAAGTATACTAATAGTTGTAATATTTAAAATATTGTTATACTACTAAAATCAATTTATATAAAATGTAATAATCTTAGAGATGAAAAACAATATCAAATTATTAAATTATTCAATTGGTACTGATGTTTGAACTAGTTAAATCATTCCTTTATACCTTCTGTATCAGTTCCACTTCCGGCCAAAATCCGAAATATATCAAACTCTCTTGACCTGTAAAAGGGCATAGCACTTAACAGATTCTACCTTATATCCGAAGTGCGCACAAATATCAGACCCCTATAGTTGTGCATACCACGCTTTGGTACAATTCGTGATTCAATCCCACCTTTTACCACATTAAAGTGCCAAGATATTACTATTAGCACGGGAAAGGAGATCTATTTACATGCACATTACAAAGAGAGCAAGATGGCTGGTAACTATACGGCAAATCATTTACAAATTTTCATCAAACAACCTACCATCTATGCAGATTGTGTCTCAGAGCCTAAAATGAAGATTGCTAAGACAACAAAAGATTATGGTACGGAACCAACAAGAACGGAATTTTAATCGGCAACATACTAACAAAATTCATTCTGCATGTAGGTTTGCAGGGGCTCAATATATCAAATCAACTTAAGACACCGAAACAACAGTATACTGAGCTGAGTGTTAAAAGAACGTCCTCACAAACATTTAATGAATGAAAACAACTGTGGCAGAGTTTATGCTTTCTAATGCTCTGAGTAAAAGAATTGAGGAATTCAAAGTATCATTGCACAAGCTTCCGTTTTCTTGGAGTCTCTTGTGATTCAGAAGTTCCGTTCGTTTATCCATTTGCAGAAAGATGGTAATAAATGTTACTTGTAAACGGCATGCGATTTGCTCCTCAAGAGAGCAAAAAGATGTCAAACATTTTTTCATCAAAGGATCAGATGTTTTAACATTTTTTTAGAAGTCTAAACGAATAAATAATGTATGTACTTTCCACCTATCAAAGTCTACCTGAGGGAACTAGATCTATGCAAGTCAAGATTACGAGCTGCTACCTAACACCAAGCTCTTCAACGCTGGCATTGAACTCTCGAGGAGCTCCCTCTTGCTCAAAATTCTATTTGATGTACAATCTTCTTCCTAAAGAAAATGCAGGGTTCAAATATATTACTGACAGAATCAAAACGTCACTCAACTTCTAATATTAATAAGATCTGGACTTGCCAAATAAAGGAAAAGAAATATCATAATGTTAACTCACATTGCCAGTTCCAGCAGATATTAGAGACAGTAGGGTCACTGCAGCACTTTGATAATCGGCTAAAGTCTTGAATGCTATATCATCCAATTTGTCCTATAAATGGAAGCAATGTGAGGGGCCAGATCTCAACACTTATGATTTAGTAATACCGTGATGAAAAATTGCACAGAACAGCAAATCAAGTAAGACACCCCCAAGTCTTTCTTCACATATAACTCTTCATCAAAGAGTGGTTTAAAGCGAAAGTAATCCATTTGGGCAACCACATGGTGGAAAACATCTAATAATGGGAGCCAGTAAAATGGGAACAGAGTCAGAACACCAGACTAATGGCATGGAATTGTCATCATCCAACTGATGTGTGTGGCACACCAGTTGTGTGCAATTAATTTAAAACTTACTTTCTTTGAAATATATATTTTAATTAAATAAACAAAACATAATAAAAAGATGGAAGTTGAGAGGGAGAGAGAGAGAGATGGAGGTTGAGACAAGAAAAAGAAAACTGCTGGAATAATTTTCTAAAAAAAGTGATGCACCAAAGAAACTTGAGACACCACCTCTTTAGGTGCTCTTCACAATTGTAATAAGGTATAAATACTAGACAAATGAAACTCTGAGTTTTATACTATATCCTGAGATGAAACCCTAAATCAACAGGTGTAACCATACAGTCTGTCATATCTCAATTTCATATGACTAATTTAACGAGCAGTAAAGAACAGTAGTTCTTTTCTTTCTCTTGGGGATCAAAAATAAAAATTCGCACCTTTAACTTAGCAACAGCAACTGAAATAGCCCTGCCAGGAGCTTGAAGAGCTTTTCCATGTACCTGCAAGAAAAGATAAACAAATTTAGGAGACAGACCTAGAAACTGATCCGAGCTCTCATCCATTGAAACACATATAAAAGAACAAAGCTAACCTGGACATATAATAAAGAAACAACTTTCGGCAGAAGGGAGACAGGATCAGTTTCAGCAGAAATTTGAGACGTCAAATCCTGAAAAATTGAAGATATAGGCATCATGTCAAAATACAACAGAGCAAGAAATTATCCCCAATCATCTGTTCACACATTCAGACGACCATAAGTATTAGACCAATAATTACGGAAAGAGAACGAATCCAGGGGAGTCCAGGAGACTAAAATATCTGACAGTCTCTTTCTTCTAGGAGATCACTTATACATCATGATCCCAACGAGAGACACAAGAGCTATAGACAATGATTTTAATATCTTAATCAGGGAATGCATATATAACAAGAACATGAGATGCAGACTTCCAATATCTAACAATTTAGATACACATATGCAGATACATGGCATTTTACCCCTCTATGTTTCTGCAGAAGGGGCATATGAACCTTGTGATTCTCAAACAGGCACATAGGATTGTTTTCAAGAAAATGGCAGGTAACACCCAACTCAATTTTATCATAAATTGGAGACCATCTTACCCTTAAAGAAGCGTTAACAAATTCATTACTTTATTTCATGGTTCATGATCATTTGGAGTAATACTACTTAATTATCTGTAGAAAATACTGAGAACGAAATCGAGCGGCTTCTTGGAGTTTAATATGTTCGTGTAGTATCATATAATTTGAAATTTTCCTTGTCAGGTTTCTATCACTGACATTATATGAAATAAAACCTTAAAGTTTATATATTATATTTACATTTAATTTATTTAAATTGTTTTGAATAAATATATGAATGTTACCAAAAGAATATCTTTTCACATATTTTGAAATAATAAAACATGGTTAATAAATATATATTCTACATGTGCATGTTCAATTATATTATTCAATATTTTTGGAAAGACAAAAGCATGACAAAAAATAGATATTTCCATCTTATAAATACAAGGGTAAGTCAGTCAGTTTACAATTCAATAAGTCAAAAAAGTTTGACTTGGGATAATAAACCCCTTTCAATCAGTAAAATAGAGGCATGATGATACCTTACGATATGAATGCAGAAGAGTCCTCTCCAACTTCTTATCAAGTTTTTTGAGCATTAACCCGCTGAAGAAAAAATGCAAACAAAATAAGTTTTATGTGTAAATGCTTGAAATTGCTTAACATCACGACACGTTCTTTACCTTTCCTCTGCAAATTCTCTTACTGCATTCATAAATGATTCCACCCTCTGCCATTAGAAAATTAGCAAACCAAGCCTGTCAAATGGCTCATGTATATGGCTTATACAAGGGATTGCACTGACCTTCCCCTCCAAGGTTTCAACTAGCCCGACTGCTTTGACTGACAAAGGTCCAGGAATACCCTTTGCCTGTAGACAAAGAAAAATGAGATTAGAAATCCAGAGTGTGGATGAGAAAAAGGGTGGCGGGAGCTTCTGTATTAAAAGATTTACCAAGGAAATTCTATCTGCCAAGCTCATTGATGCAGATTCAGTATTTTGAGATTCCTCAACTTGAACTCCATTCCTCAATTTGTTGTGTATGTCCTGCACAGAACACTTGAATATCAGACCTAGAATGACGACCATTTCATGCTCAAAAGCCCAAAGGACAGTGTGTACTCTGCATCCTTACCAGATTAACTAAGAGAGCATCCACAATTGGGGTCGCTGCAGTTCGTAACAAATGTTTGTGTAAAAGAACCTATAAAGGCAAACAAACTGCTCCTTTAAGTATATGTTATCATAAAATCACATTAAAACCAAAACTACAGTACAAAACTTACTGCAGTTGACTGGTCATCTTCAAATAAATCTAGTGCCTTTTCATATAGTTGAATATTGAAGAATCCCTGGATCAAAAGATGTTATTAATTCAAAACAATTTGTATCTCTATTCAGAAGAATATACAATTTCAGCAAAACAAAATCAAACATGAGGGGAGAACATAACATTGGATAACTACTGATTATGTGAAGAGCAGAAGGTTACATCAGATCATCAATATCATTTAGGCAGCAATGGTAAATCCTGGAAATATACTGCTGCATCTTATCATTGGATATAGACAATTATCTTCCTCAATTTGGATACTTTAATATAGCAAAACATGTTAAGGATCTGAAGAAACAAAATGAGATATCTGTCATTACCTCATCAAGCTTCCGTTGTAAATTGTCAAAAACACGTTTCATTTTCTGAGCATTCTCTGTAAAAGCAGCCTTTCTTCTTTCCATCCATGAATTTAGCAGCATGGGTTTCAAGTAGTTTGCCAGAGGTGCAAGAACTGTCTCAGGATCCTCCATACCTATTTAACATGAGTTTTTGTCAGAAACAGATGAAAATAGAAAGAACAGAGACCTGGAGAAAAGTTGACATAGCACACCTTGCTCTTCTAAGTCCGGGATCAATGACATTATTTTTTGAATTAGTGATTCTTCAGATAGGAAGCCAGGGTCATCCATTCTCTCATTATCTCTTTTACCACCTGACTTTGAATCAGAAACTTGCATAGCTGGGATAACCTTTCCCTTTTTCATCTTCTTCTTAGATTTAGTGCCAGTGGGTTCTTGGGACTCTGGAACACTTTCAGCGCTCCCAGCCTTAGCATTTCCAGTAGCTTTTCCTTTTTTCTTCTTAGATCCTTTCTCTGAAGCTGATTTACTAATAACATTTTGATTATCATATTCACCTGGATCAGCTAGACTGCTGCTATCATCATGTCCGTGCGTGGCATTTTTTTTGGGATGTGAACCTTCAGACAACCCAGCAGTACTGAATCCAGAAACATTTAAGTTCTCCAGCTCTTTCTCAATATTGTCAAATAAATTCTGTAATATGTTAGAGAAAAATATAAAATATATAAGCATCAGTGGGTTACCAAAAGCAATGTTGCACTACCAACTTCATTAGATTCCACATGTTACATTAACCATTTTGTTCAATAATTTCATGCATCACTGAGTATCCAGAAAATGTCAATAATACTATTTTAAAGAATATCCATACGGGAAAATTTAGAACCATTTCCAAAAAGGCTAATGTTTCTGGTTATCTTATAATGACTTTATAAGCTGAGTGTCCATAGGTGATTTCAGGCATATTGCATGTTGTCTTGTGTTTTATTTAATCCTCTGCTCTTGTTGATAGAGCTTTCGCGGGTGCTGCATGTTGAAGGCATGAAGTAGGACTTGGTCAGAAACAATTGATTGAGTAAATAAGTTCCGAGGAGTGACTTAAATCCTAGATTGTTTTGACTCGTTAAGCAGGATCAGGACTTCAATTCATAGCCAAGTAAAAGATGGGGATCCACGATTACAGTTTCTTAATAAGAAATACTCCACCAAGAAACTTCCAAAGATGCTACCGGATGTTCTATATAATGAAGAACTTCCACCTCACTAATGAGGTCAGTCCTCATCATATTATAATGATGTAAAATACAAGTCTAGAAACATCGAATCCCCAGACAACTCTAAAAATCATTAATAGTAGGAGCAGAAGTGTTTCTCGAACCTCTGGACCAAGAGGACTCAATCTGTCTCAATGATGCTATATTGCTTCATAGGTATAATGCTTACAAGATCAAGTCATGTATCTTCAGGCAAATAAACATCTCTACCGTGAACAATGAAATAAAACCTTCCTCCAGCTTACCCAAAAATTGAAAGAGAAAGAAAAAGTCAAAATAATAGGAAACAAAAAAGACAAAGACAGATGAACTGAAACCATCTGGACTAACCGGCCTAACCTAATTTTTTATGGCAAGTAGGACCACAATCAGGTGTCCTATGATGCATATCTAACCTGTCTGATCCTAGCACAAACTTATACAATTCCCAAGCTACAGAGAACTGAAAAAGCCTGCCACAAACTAGAAGTCGTCATAAAGACAAATGAGAAACCTGTTCACAGTCCTGAGCATCTTCAGGAGCTAGAACTTCATATAACATACCTATGCAGAAATACGCACTGTAATTCACGTAAAACTATCAGATAACAACCCCATGAAAACTATCCCTCCCTCTCAAAACTTCAAGAATTCAATCTTTGACTACTTCATCAGATTTTTAAGATACTTACCTTCACCAAGGCATCGCTAAAAACGTAGGATTCCCCCAGCAGCTGTGCTTTACTGGACTGAAACAGAAGACAAGTTATTAGACAGAAAATCATCTGCCAATAAGTAGCCGCAAATAGTGAAAGAATAAGAATGAATCACCTTTAGAGCTTTCTGAACATATGGACACAGTGAAAGAATCTTTGAAGCATCTTGGGGTGTAAAGGATGCTGGTAAAATGGTAAGTGAATCTATCCTGCATTTAATAGAGAAAAGCAGTATATTTTGAACATGCATGTAATGCATACTGGAGCCCAAGGTACAAACAAGCATCAGATGTGCAAAACGTAGAAATATAACCACAAGTCTTGAAGGAAAAGAATACCAAAGGATGGAAATTTCAAGATACTCGTTCAAATGTTTTACGATTTTATAGCAATCCATACTGCTAGTAAATATGCATTCAACACTCAAATTGCTTATCTATTCCATGATTTATTTGCAGTAGTCTCAGAGTTCTAACCGTCAGCATTGCTAATAGAATCTTAAAAATTAGTCTCGGGATTCTAACAATTGGCATTCATAAGAGCCCCTGACCAAATATGTTGTTTGCTGCAAACTATAATCGTAGAACAAAACCAACCTTTAGCCGAAATCTCGACCATGAAAGGTAGAGATAACCACCACAAATCCAAACCACTAAAGTTTTCTATCTACTTTGGCACCACATCTCATTATCCCAAGCCTTTACCATTTTCTGAATATTGGGTGCCAATAGTTATTTTGTGTTCACTGAGATCAAGAATTTTCTGTTACATGTGCGTGCCATGCTGGTAAATATTGATATGAACTTTGCTTCTATTTATCCTAGATTTGAATCTTTAGCAGCACTAGTTGCATCTCTGGAAGGCCTCTGTGGATGCTTTGCTTCACACAAAGCCAGTCACATCGAGCAGATCTAAGAAGATGAATTCTACGCATTTCTATAGTTCAATAAGCAGCTAGACATAGTGATTATAGAGCTGAAGATATTCTGGCACTTTAAAATCTTCAGTAGTACATAGCATCTTGATTTAGTCTCTAGGCAGTCTAACAGACCACCACAGTATCCTAAGTGCCCCGCAGCAAGTCTATAAGGATGTTATATGTTACTGAAGCTATACCTTTAGGCATGTTCATGGTGACATAAGTAAGTCTTTTGGAGCTGAGGTTTAGATTGTTCCAGAATCAAGTGTACTTAATTGCCATGGTGAGCTTCAGAAGCTTGGTAGTTGTACAAAGCATTTAAAATTTCTAACTAAATAAACCAATCTTCGCAAGCATTTGAGATGAACTACGGCCTGTTCATTTCATCTCTGAGTTACTATAGAATGAGCTTCGATAAGTTAATCTCTGTCAAGCCCCATGCAACTCGAGCCAATATAAAGCGATACAACATGCAATGTTCAATCTATGAGTCATGATTAGACTCATTTATGCAAGCAGTAAATACAATTTTTGTTCAATACATTGAACACATTGTGACAACATTAATGAGATTATGCAACAAGTCAATGGAAAAGGAAACATGCATTTGACACTCACCAGCTACCACGTTCAATAGCATCCTCCACGGCAGCATCCAACATTTCAATTAGTGAACCATGTGCAAAGATAGTAGCAAGTGGTTTACCATCAGGATATCTGGACTACATTGATAATTCACAGGCAAGAATTAATTAGATAATTGCCAAATGTACTTGGTCATTTGAGTAAATTTGACTCAGCAAGTGGTGTATGAACTTAAGTTGTTCAAGTCACTCAAAATTAGAGAAGAAAGGGAAAGAACCCAAATAGATTAAGATACCTGCAAAAAATGAATAGGTTGTGGAATTCCAAGTTTGTGGAGAGCATCATAACTTATGAAGGAATTCTGCAGCACCCGGGAAGAAAAAAGTCAAAAACTCCTCAATTGTTCAACTTTTATAATTAATTAAGGACAACTAATAAGCTCAAGACTTTGTGTTTGGGAGCATTCAAGGATAAGGAAAAGTGATTGCTTATATATCCGCCTAGCTTTCTCTCACATTTGGTCTGAAGATTTCAAATTCCAGATGAATCGCATGAATTTTTACAGAGACTTCATCTAGCATACTGGAAAGACTAGAAATTTCTTGGAAAGAGCAAAAATTCTCAGATGTCAAAACAAAAAGGGTAAATCGAAAAGGTGAAGAAGAAAAAGTTTTGAATACCCAAGAATTACTTATTGAATTCCCAAACATATAGAGAAAGGCAAAAGAATCTGCTTCAGATTAACTACAATTAGTGAAACTATT
This sequence comes from Sesamum indicum, assembly GCF_000512975.1. NCBI lineage: Eukaryota > Viridiplantae > Streptophyta > Magnoliopsida > Lamiales > Pedaliaceae > Sesamum > Sesamum indicum. The sequence continues at coordinate 2,805,087 of NC_026153.1, forward strand.
TATATGGACAAACAGACTGAAGTTCAATAATAAAGGTATCCATGTACTAAAAATAGAAGAAGAAAACAAGAGAAGTTCTGCACCTGCGAAAAAAAAGAATCCACACACTCTCTTTGAGCCACAGCAAAGACCTGTCAAATGGCACACATCATAAGTTAGACTTTGTTCCACGGATAGAACATATCAATAAATACCTGGAAATCAATCATAAGTATTATACACAAGAACATAGTCAATACCTTTCACTACACACACTCCATCCAAGACAGAAGAATAGATAAACATCGTCACAATATCAATTGCAGGAGCATAGATTTTCTATGCCGAGTTGGTATACAAACCACATTCAATATGTGAAGCGAAAGTATCACAAAATAATGGAACTTGTCATAAAAAAGAGTCATGTCACATACAGAAGGCGTCCAGTGAACTCCAGCACGAACCGAGCCAAGAATCTCGCCTCCTCTAACCAATCCATTAAATAATGACTGGAAAAAAGAACTCTCAACTGCCACGCCACTGAACCCATCCATATCTTGCAACAAAACCTGCAACGAGCTCCACAGTGCGGACAAATTCATTGGAACAGCAATTCCTCTTGCTGCACCGCGAACCATTGCACTCACACGCGCAACATATGCTGGTGTATACAATTGCCCACCTTCAAGTCTACCCTTCACCTATTCAGAAACCCAAAATAATCACAAACAAAATCCCAACATTTCTAATAACTAAAAATCAAAAGTTCAAAAAAGCACTATACCAAAGTCCCGAGACGGGGTTCTAGGACGGAGACTATTAACTCAGAGCCAACTTGCAGCTGTGCCGCAATTTCTGCCAACGAAATTTGGCTGCATTCCTGGAGCCTCTCATTAATTTCTTCAGAAACGGTGTCCCAATAAGAATTCGAAATTATTTCGCCATTAATCAACATAAGCGATGAATCATCGGACACAACACGCTGCGATTGTTTCTCGACATGGTATAAATCGACCGCTGTTGTGTCCGCTAAATCAATCAAAGATACTCGGCCTCTCTTGTTTATTTCAGAAACTATTTCACTCCTCAATTGCTCCTACCAACACAACCCAAACATGCAGCAACAGAATAAATTAACTTTTGACAGAAAAATGGGTTAAAAAGTATTTTAAATTTATCAGGTGAATCAGTTACCGGAGTGATGTATTCTTTTCCGGAGGTGGTGTGGAGGAGATCGAAGTCGATGATTTGAAGTTCCTGCAGTTTCTGCACCAATTCGACAACGTTTCGCTCGGACAAACGGATGCTTGATTTCGCCTGCTGTGCGAACTCGAACTGCCTCTGCAGTTCCAGCAGTTCCTCATCCATGGCGTCGGCGGTGGCGGCTTTGGGATCGGGGTTGGGTGGTCGTCGTCGTTACCAGGCAAATAACAACAGAAGAACAGTGACTGCCTGACTGGGGATTTTGTTGGGCTAAATTGCATAAAATCCAGTTAAAAACTCAGGGCGGTGAATATACGGATGATATTCTATTTTAATTGTAATTATTATTTTATTTTATTTTTAATTAATAATTATGAGATATTTATGATTTTTATAATTATTATAAATATATATTTGATATTAATAATTATAATTAATTGAAAGTGCATTTTATGTATATATATAATGCAATTCGAGATGCAATAAAAATTTACTGTAGAATTTTTGAACTAATTTTTATTTTGTAGGTGATTACATTAATAGATTAATTTATAAGTTTACGTATGTGTTAGACCAATTTAAACTGTTTTTACAATTCAATATTTACTATTCTTAAAAAATTGCAGCCCAAATCCAATCTGAAAATCATCAAATTCGTACATTACATTCTAATTAGATCGTAATGAGTTTTGCCGTCTTTAGTGTATTGATACTTTATAGTTCGTAGAATCATTTCACCTATAAAATTAAATAAATTTTAAGTTTTAATTGTTCCAAATACATAATATATATAGTATCAAAATGTATTATAGGAACACAAAACAAAATTTACATACCAAATAAATTGACGATATTAAGGTAGTGGTTTGATTGTTTGGTAGATAAAAAACGCATTTTACTTTTTGAATATAAAGTCGACTCTTATGTGAAAGGTGCTAATGGAAATAATTATCTATGATTTATTTAATATGTTGAATATATTTGATTTAATGATAGAAATATGCAATTTAGTACGTTTTATTATATATCTAATATTGGATTAGAAAGAACATGCTTAGGAAAGAGGTAGAAAATATTGATTGAATTGGATAAACACTTATATACATAGCTTTGCACAGTTATGTATTTATTTAAACAATAATAAGAATAAATACAGGAAAATAGTAATCTTAAAGGTATGTTACTTTTATTTTGAATTACATTATATAAGAACTTATTGCAATAGTATATTATTGTCTATTAATTTAATTTGTGCATCATTAAACTTGTAAAAAATTGTAGCATATTATTGCTTCTGCTGCTGTTGTTGTTGTTAATAATAATCATTATGCGGTCAGACGTTGTTGCGGTGCGATTTGAGTTGAGTCTGTTTGGTTGGGGTTTTTACTCTAAAGAACAACAAAGAGATGACTGCACAACACAGAGCAACTGCCATTAATATGCAAAAGAAGATGACATTTTTGTTAGGGAGGTTTCTCAGATTGCATACATTTTCTTCTCACTGTTCAAAGCCTCTGTTTCCGATGGTATCAAAGCCAACCCGGATCTTGATCTGCTGCCCAGAGAATCCTTCCGGAGGCCCTTCATGCTGCTGGACTCGATCCGATGCATAACTACCCAGTAGCACATTATACTTAATGTTGTAACCAGAATACTCGTTCCTATAATCGTCACTCCAATAGCTAGCCACTTCTCGCGGTTGCCTACCACGACGAACGACAAGGCCAGGTATGCCACAGAGACAAGCACGCAGGCCAGCCACATTAGTTTGTTTATGATTGCCATCATCTGCTTCTTGGCTTTGCTCTCTATAACCACAATTGACGTTTGCACCACGACAACGGCCAGGGAAATAAATAGCGCGATTGAGTCAAAGATGAAGAAGATTATGAACGGTACTTTTGGTGCGATATGAGCCTCACCTAGCACCTGTCCGTCAGGGATGCTTCTGGCGTCATCGACGTATTGTCCAGGAATCGTGAAAATAGCTGCAAAAGCAACGGTGGCTATGAGCACAGCCACAACGGTCGTGGAGTTGATTGCGTTGTTGAGCCCCTCTGCGTGCATCTTGTTGATGCGTTTGGCGATGCCTTGCACACGTTTTCTCGTTTGTCGTGTGTGTTCTAACTGGTTGTGGACTTCATGCTTTATGTCGCTCACCGTTTGCTTCAGCTCTCGTACTGGATTGGTCGACTGCGGACTGATCGCCCTGGCACTCAGAACGCCGTGCCCCCTAAGAATGGCTGCGATATCAGAATTCCCCATTTTCTCTGCTGTGTCGATGGCTGTTTCATTAGACCTGTTGACAACTCTCGTATCAATTTCTTTATTGCTTAGCAGCTTTTCAACGTTCTGCAGAATCAAACAAGAATCATGTAAACGGCAAATTTTTTTCATGATCGATGCTATGATTAATCCCCCATCAAAATGCCAAATTTATCCCCACTTAGCTTAACAAGTTGCAGCAATGCATGCTGTATTTGAACCTTTAAAATTCTAAAACTATAAGAACAACAGCCAACGATTTAACCTATTTTGTTACATCAAGAACATGCATGCTGCTTGAGATAACACAAACTATCTGCAAAAACAGCTAAAAGCAGAACATCAACAGCATGGCAGAGCAAAATGTTACCGCCTAGTTATACCTGAGACCTGCCTTTCCGAGAGGCTATGTGCAACGGTGTGTTACCCTTAGTATCCACCATATTAAGCGTCAAAGGATCCGCTCTGATCAGCTCCTCCACCACCTCAAGGTTCTGACCCTTAACGGCCATGTGGAGAGCCGTCTGCCCTTTCTTATCAGTTCGTGCAGTCATCCCCCGCTCCTTACTCAAAAGGGCCTTAACAACCTCTACATGTCCGTTTCTTGCTGCAGAATGCAGCGCCGTTTTCCCATTACTTCTAGCTATAGCAGCCAGGCTGCTCTCTGCATCCAAGAAATAATTCACAACTTCCATGCGCCCTTGTGCTGCAGCCGTATGCAACACCGTTGTGTTTGCCATGTCAACCGTCATAGATAGCTCTGGATGAGCCTCCATCAGCACCTTCACCACTTCTGCAACACACACACACACACACTTAATCACAAACCAACCAAACCAGAAAACCAATCTCCAAAGAGAGATCATACCCAAATCGCCTTGTTTGGCAGCAATGTGAAGTGCATCAAAACCATTCCTGGCTTTGATTCCAGCAGCTGCCATATCATAGTACTGGATCATCTCCCTCACAACCTCATAGTACCCGTACTCCGCAGCCACGTACAAGGGTGTTTCCCCTGCCGAGTTCTGCTTAGCCAACAGTTCCACCAATTCCTCCTCTCCAGCACCATTAATGACATCCCTTATCGCAACAATGTTCCCTGCACGAGCTGCAGCGTGCAGCTCGGTGTCGTCCCGTTTCCCCGTCAACTGCTTGGTCATCTTCTTCCGGGGTGTCGTCGGAGTAGGCCCAGATGATGCAACCTCCATTTTTACTGCAGAAAACAGCCCAAAATCTCACCTCATCAACCTATCCTAATCTACAACAAACATGCCTTTCTCTTTCTTATTCATCATCTTCAAAACTCCTCATTCTTATCAATGAATCCCAATTCAACTCCCTGCCCACAACAACATCATCATTCAATATTCATTACAAAAGAAAGAATCACATTCACATTAACATTCAAACATCAAGAATCAAGAATGTGTCCCTTTTTCCTCGTTGAAAAGGGGAAAGATTGATCAAATGCAGACAAATATACCTTGGTTGTGAAGGAAGAGCAGCCACCTTTTTCCCCCCTCCATTTTTAAAACCAAAAGGGCCATAAATCTCTAGTTTGTAACAAAAGAAGATGTAAGAAAAATCAGAAATTTAGGCAGTCTTTTTTCAACAAAGGAAAAGAGAAAAAAGTCAGGATGAATTAAAAAAGGTAGAGTCTAAGATAATGGGGCCATCAAAGGCACATGTATGCAACAAAAGCTTTGCATACACATCAATCTCATATATATACAAATAAACAAATGAACCTATATATATATATATATGCGTACATATGTATATATGTATATATATATATATGTACTCTGAATCATATCCAGAGCTCTTAAATAGAAAGAGAAAACTGGGAGTCAACAAATGGGCTCCTTTAAAAGGTGGTGATGATGATGATCATGAGGAAATTGAGAATCAGAGTAATTTCTTTATTTCTTTCTGTTTTTTTTAAAGAAAAGGTTAGTGTTGAAAGACTGGAGGAAATTTGATATATATCATCAATTTTTGCATCTTTTATTAGAGTTGTATTCTCTCTTATTATGGTAATTAGGACATGTTGCGGTGAAAATGTTTGAAAAGTTTATTTAATCTAAAACTTCTTTAAAAATAAATAAGATGGAAGAATATGAGGGTGGAGGTGGTCGAAGAACAAACCAACTATAATAACAGACCTCCACTTGCTGAATGTCTCTCCTGATTTATCTGGTCCTAAAATCAAAATTTTACGTGCAATATTTTTTTTTTATTTTATTTACGACAAGCTATTCTTTTTATTTTAGAGACGGCAGTTGAAAATTTTTGGAGAAAATTCCTGTTTATCGTCTTATATTTTTCCTGAATCTCAATTTATTCTGTGCTACTCTCCAGAGATATTTTAATGCGTCCTGTCTAAAGGACACAACAATTTAATATGGTTTGACGGTTTATTTTAATGAATTTCATAAAAAAAATAAATACTATCAAGATTCTGAATTTTTTTAGTTAATTATATATAGACCCCCTTTAAAATTATGAAATCACATTTTGCTCCAAAAAATTTAAAATTAGGCTTAGACCGCCTTCAAAAGTTCTTTGTTTATACTTGACCCGCTTTCATTAAGATATGATGACGTAAGGGGGGGGGGG
>NC_026153.1:2811356-2834050 GCF_000512975.1 Sesamum indicum
GTTTGCCCATAATTTAATATTTTATGTACATTTTATACTAATAAATGGATACATATAATATATATAAATAAAATATTATTAATATTATTATATTTATTCCTTTGTAAGCACAAAATTATTATTTGAAAATATTAAAAAAGGATAAAATTAAAAATTTATGTATTAATAGTTTAAGGTGGCAATGTGGGTAAAATTATCATTATAAGTTTGTCAACAATTATCTATTGTGACAGTTTAAGGCACAATGTTGTCACTAAATATATACTTTAATGATAATGTCAAAATTATTATTTAATATTTTATGACTAATATTATTTCTTTCTTTTGCACGGACGATTAAATAATATGTGCAGTTTAATCCTCGTATTACGCGCATTTATTATTATAAAAGAAAATATTTTATCGTACCAATTTTTAAATATCAAATTTATTTTTTATTTTTTTCTCTAAAAAATTTTGATCAAATTAATATAATATTTTTTAATAATTTCACATTATATTTTTTTTCTCTTAACCACCCACTATTTCATATTTTTTTTGCACTTTAACTTTTTCAACATTTATTATAGTTTATAATTATAATATATTTTTTCATAATTTTTTTCTTATCATATCACATTAATTTTTTTTATATGCTCGCCGGATCCACAATGCTAATATGAACAAATATGAGGTTAGTGGGAAAATCATTATTATAAATAAGTTATCGCATATCAATATAATTTTAAATAAAAGATATTAGGGAAAATATATTCAAAGTTGAAAAAAGAGATAATGGACCATGTTATTTCACGTCATGTAATTATTGTGTATTTGAATAATATTAGTAATAATTGTGTGGTCAGATTGTACGATTTCCGGATGCGAATATAAATATAAATAAAGTTTTTGGGTACAACAATCTTAAACCTATACTGCATATATATCAAAATATTTATTGAATAAAGAATTGGGTGGTTTTTCAACTCTCCCTTAATTATAACCATAAAAAGATAATATCTTTGTGTTCCTTCTTTCTCTCTCTTAATTATAACCATAAACTGCAATTTGGATGGCATGTTGGTTTTATCAAATTGTGAAAAAACCTGCGTTTGTTTGGCATTGTTAAACAATTTTTCCTAAAGTTATTTCACTTTTTCTTCGAAAACCTTAAAATTCTTTAAAATAAATTTATTTCTTAAAAGACAAAATCAAATTAATAGGTATCATTTTTCCCTCGAAAACTAACAGCTTTTTATTTGGAATGTATTTTCAGAATGATTATGAAGATATGAAGTAATATGAGATTAAAATGAGGATTATGATGTTGGGTATTAAAATCTGATACCCCCACACAAAATCATTTGAGGAAATAAACGAATCTGAGCCCTTGGATTGAACATCAAAGGCCTCACTTTTACTCACTAACAGCCAGCCAGAGTTAATACAGTCCTTAATTTTGAGAAATTAAGAATAGCTGATTATATGACTAATACAACCCAGAAAAAGGGAAGTACCTCAAATTGTCACTTACAGCCACGCAATACCTTAATAGGTCGATGTAAGGATGTTAAAAAGGCAATAGTAGGGCCAAGCAGGTGAATCCAACATGAGTAGTCAGCTTCTTCATTAATGTGAAAAACATTGTCATTACCTGGCACAATGTGGAAGAAACTGAACCAACCGTGCCCAAAACAAAGTGCAGGAATCTTGATTTGGCAGCGCTGAATCTCTCAGTCTTCATTCATAGCGTCTATCTCAGTCTTCATTCATAGCGTCTACCATCAACTTATAGAGTGCAAATCCTCCTTGGTGACATCCAGGCATTTTAGATGTAGCCACAGCCACGTCACTCTGATAATAAACCATTGGGAAGTAACAATTAATTCGGCAAATGGTCCAAAGGCGACAGCATAAAAGCAATTCCACCGAATACTGTGAAAGCTGGGCGAAACTCACCTTTTCCAAAGGAGCGACGAATGAAACAGAAATGTAGAAATAATTAGTGTTAAGTTCTTTCACGGATATTTTTTACTTAATGAGGTGTTGAGTAGACCTAAAGAACATTTTGAAGTCCTTTCTTTTTTCTCTGTAGCTCTTGATTTCTAGATAACAATAATTATGCAAGAGATCTTCTCTTCCTGTAATCCTGTGCATCTTAATCATGGTGGTATTATATCTCATATATGATGCTTGAATCCATTAAACACTTTTTAGATAGCAAATATATTATGGATTGGGCTTTTGGTTTAGTCCCTAAGGTAAAGCTCCTGGTTCTGACCTTGAAAGATGGTGATTTCCAGCAAAAGGAGTTCCAGGGCCAAACACTATGCAATGGCAGGTAGTCAGGAGTCCTGTTATTTAAATAAAATGCTAAACTTAAAATCTCAGCAACTCAAAGCTTTTACCCGGATCAGGAGTTGGCCTGAGTTGCTTTTCTTTACCCAATTTATCAGATCTACTGTAATCTGCACGCACACCTTTAATGGAACGTTGAAATGTTTCACCGATTTTTAAATAAATAGCTGCTCTCAAAAGTACACCACGCATATGAATGTACATACATATGTATATATATATATATATAACTGACCATTGACATAGTATAAAGCTGGGTTGATTCATAGCCATCTTGAGCACTGCCATAGAGCTGTTGGATCTCCTTTGACTGAAGACTGCATTTGATGAAGAAGAACGCTGTTGGCCTAACATTCAACACCCTCTGGGATATACCAATAAAGACGGGCTTGCTCTGCGTTTTAACAACAAATGTCAAAAGAATCCGTCTTATTGTATCACAGAACACTGTCATTATAACCTTTGATGAGACCAAATTCAACATTAACAACAAATGACCAATATCTAGAACTTAAGTTTGTCCTAGTTTGTCTTGTGGCATGCTTGGTTCCACATGGTATACAACTACTTCAGAAGCAAGCTTCAGTAAAGACAGTCGGCATCAGAATCGTGATAGGGGTGGGGATGGAAGGAACAAGAGCTGGGATACTAATCACCAGTCGCTGCACATTTAAATATCACTCTATTTGCAATCATGCATTTGTATCAGTTCCAATTTTCTTTTAGCTTGACGGGGTTTCCTGCCGGCCGTCGCCAAAACAGAAAACATCTTGTTGGATGACTAGAGTATGAAACAACACAACTCGCACAAGAAATTATCCCTTTATGTAGTGAGCAATTTGCAGATTAGTTTGTATCTGAAGTATCCAAAGCATCTCCGTTAATAAAAAAGGCTGCACCGTTTTATCTCCATCAACCATCAAACTGAACTGAGACAACACCCAATTTTCTCAATAAATGTGTTGATTAGTTGGTTAAATGTTAACGAGCAGACATCCAGTCTACTCAAAGCATAGAAACACATTTCAACCCATCCTTCAAACCCTTTCAGCATGATTGTGCTGCCGAAAAATATGCAAAAGTAAACGACTTAAGTAGGATTTAGGACAAAACGCATAAATTGCAGGAAGATATCTCAGCCTATTATGGAGGATAAATATTTAGATCTACCACAAGCAGCCATGAGAAGAATAACAATTTGCATGGAACAATTTAATAAAGAAATAAAACCATAAAGTGAAAAGTAGCTATGATAGAGTTGAAATGACAACGGAAACCTAGAGACAACATCAATTTGAATAATTTGATGTGAAAATTCAGCTCAGTTTCAAACACTTTCTACCAACATATAAACTAAATGGATTACACTTACTAGGGCAGTAGCAGGAACTCCAATTTCTTCAACTACTTCACGAATAATACTGTCAAACATTTCCTGAGAAACCTTTCTGTTGACCATCTGATGGGTTAATTCTCCACTAGTGTGATGGCTTGTTATGCCAACTTCTTGGGGCTATCAAAAGTTAAAGCACACAGTAGGTATTCCTTTTTAGGGAGGATGAGAGCAAGTACTGACCTTAAAATTAAATGACAAACCATTAAAAACACATTATACTGATAGTGTTATATATGACTAAAGTGAATAGAACTTGCATGCTGTCACATTGAAAGGCATATTCAACTGCCTCTTAGGTACATTAGAGTAACAAAATTGCATTTCACATAAACAGCAAGAGGATGCCCATTAAAATACAACAATATGGTTAGAAAGAGGAAAGGGCTTCATTTAATTGGTACCTCGGGATGCCCTCCAGGGAAAACAAAGTGTCGAGGAAATTCGCCAACATTGGTACTTCTTTGGAGCACCACAATTTCTTGGTCAGATGTCTCTACAATTGCACCATTGCCAAGAGGATTAGAGGTATGTTGGCACCTTCTCCAATCATCTGCAAGTAAAATTTCATAATAATTCTCATGGTAGTTCATTAAGTAGCAATTTCAAATTTCAGATAGCACTATCATCACTTATACTCCTACTTCACTACTCTCTTTCTTGTACCAAGTGTTGTTGCAATCTTTCTTAGAGGAAATTGAACTAAAAATAGACAATTAAACTGGCCAAGTACGTCATTTCAGTCCTCATACACATGATTAAATTCTAAAGCAAATTTTATGGTCTTAGATAATTAAAAGGAAAAGAAGGCAGGTGTTTGCAGCACTTTTTGCTAACAGCAAAAAACATTTGCACAAACACATTTTTCAAATATTTGGCTGAATAGAGTCCAAAAACAAGAAGAATACTTAATCAAGATAAAGAATCTTCCATCTGAGGTTAGATGGTTGTATAAATTAATTAACTATCGATCATGTCTGATCTTTTGATATTGTGAAAGCCTTCAGGGTGGAGGCCTGCAAATGAGATTTTGCGGCAGTGAAACTGTGCACTTGTCCTTATTCAGTAAAAATGGTTAACCCAAATTGCTGGAGCCTATTATACCACCTCATAAATCATTTCAAACTTCCTCCGTTCGATGATATATATTACAATCATCGAGAAATAGAACTGACTAATCCTAAGTCAAAGGGTCGAGAGACTCAACGCCACTATTCTTGAACAACTTAGAGTCGGGTCTTCTTTTCGCACTATTACGGATACGAAAATAATGGTCAAAATCGGATTCAATTGTCAACTGCCCCTATCGGAAATAGGATTGACTAGCGATTCCAAAGGAACTGGAGTTACATCCCTTTTCCATTTCCATTCAAGAGTTCTTATGTGTTTCCACGCCCCTTTGAGACCCCGAAAAATGGACAAATTCCTTTTCTTAAGAACACATACAAGATTCGTCACTACAAAAAGGACCCCCATTGGACAGGTGACGTGTTCCTTCCACAATCCAAAATAGCTTCCAATACACATCCAGTCAGGCCTTGCGGTCCGATAGTATCCTCAGGTTGCTTCCAGTACCCTTACATTATGCTCTATTCCACACAGAATAGGCCCACAAGTGAGACTCAGATGCAATGAGCTCAGCATGAAGCTGGTTGATATTAATCTTCACTTTGCGGAATATGTTGACTCATTGCTACAGGATCCCACTACATGCACTTTCAAAGTGTGGAGAGCATGATTCTGGGAAGTGACTAACCATATAAGAAATCTGAAGAGCTGCATTTAATGTTCTGGTTCAAGAAATAAAAACATGACAACAGGTTCAAGTAGTGGAGGTTATGGACAACCTTCACAAAGTATACTGATCAACCATGAGGAGTGCATTGCTTAGGAATGGGGATAGTTACATTTGACAACCCCTGCACAATGGTCAAATACAGAAACCACCTTGTCTTTGAATAATCATACTGAAAGGGGCCCTGTCACTCAAAAAGCAGCTGGGAAGAGGGAAAAGATTTAGTTGCCCCTTCTTCGTTAGCCCAAAAAAAAAAAGAAGAAACGGATCACCAAAAATGAAATGATTGTGGATTTTGTTTTACCCAACGTTTAAAATTTCGAAATGTCAATATTTTCACTACCTTTTTGTTTCACCTCTATATGACGTGCATACATGACGTTAAATCTTATTAATTAAGTTTTAGTCTTTTAGACTGTTTCACCTCTATGTGACATTATAATTAAGTAAATTTACCTTCAGATGGAATAAGGAATCTTTCCCACAGAGGATTCAAGTTTGTTCCCACAAATGTCCTGAGCAAGAATAAGAACAAAGTTGAAGCATGCACACTCTATTGTTGTGGCACTAAAAGCTAGCAACTAGTATTAAGGCCACAATGAGAACAGAGAAGTTCATTTGCAGTTTATGCAGGTGAAATTGTTTCCACATATAACAAGAGTATTTTCATTTAATTTGATCACCATTCATTCATAAACTAAATATACTCCAAAAGTTCTAAACAGAAATACGATAGAGAAAATAAATTCCAAAAAGTGTAAATCAGAAATAACGAAAAAAAAGAAAAAGGAGAAATGCATAGAAAGCAAAGATGCTCTTCAATGTCCAGAAGGTAAAACATAATGTAAAGACTAGCTTCTAGTTTAATCCACGTGTGAAAAGAGTTGCAGGTGGTATTGGGATTGCTTTAACAGTTTGGATGTTGGTCAGGGGCTGACCATAAGACAAATCACTGGGGCAAGGTGTAATTTTAACGGAAGCTAGCTGCTTTGTTCAGGTAAAAGAAGGGGGAGGGGGGACGAACCTATAATCTGTCAAGCCAAGGTGAAGGCAAACATCAGTCTTCCGAAAGGAATCAGCCCTGCCACTCAAAGTGTGCCCACCGTACTGTCAAGTTATCAACTAATAAATAACAGAAACATTATTTATCAATTGCACAAGATAGTTTCTAGTATCCATGAATTTATGGAAACTTCCATAAACCATGCTTTTGGCCTTTCCAACAGAGACTTAAAAACGACGAAACTATTATCTAGTACAATTGTTTTAATGCAACAGCTACAAACTCCACTTAGAAAACAAGATTCAGCCCACAAGCGAGACATATTGCTGAAATGGAAGAGCCTCGGATGCTGGAAAGCGCCAGAAGCAAAAGATTTTTCCCAATCCAAATAAGACTCGCAGATATAGCAATATATTCAAACAATGAAACATAAATGCCACCATACCTAAATTAATTGAACACATATAAAGTAAGGCCTTGAGAAAAGCATCAACATACCCTGAACTTTAGTCCATTGTATAAAGATGGATTTTTTTGAACTCGCTTGTCCCATATCTAACAAGTAAACAAAAACTTCAATCACACATTAGCTTTCAAAATAAACGAACTGCAATTACATAACCGAAACTCGTCCTTTCGTTCAATCACAAGTTCCACGAATTCCAATTTCAACGTCCACAGAACCCCAAAACTAACCAAGAAAAATAAATCCAGAAAGTAGAAATAAACCTCCGAAATAGAATTCTCCAAAGTGACATCCGGATGAGGAATCCTATCATATGTCTGATCAAACACCGCCGACACCTGATTCCACAAACAGCATTTAAAATTCTACAATTTCCCGCGTTAAGTAGGTAATCAAGTCGAAAAAGCGAAGAACAGACCAAAACCAACAGTTGCCTGTACAAAGAAGCATTCAGGTAAAGATAGAACCTCAGAAGGAGAAAGGCCAGAGGGACACGAGAGAAGAAGTTTAAATGCGGGATGATCGTGGCCAACTGCGATCTCAGAAAGGCGGTCCGTCGTTTCCATTACTGCTGAAACACTTGAGCGGGCGCCAACTGCTCGACGAAATCACGGCCTCGCAGGTGAGATGGGGTATGATATTCACAAGCGAAGATTTTTGGCGAACAGAATCCCGTCAGAGGAAGAAGTGATGCTGTGTAGTGTTATTGGCATCAAAATGCCGATACCTTTTCGCTTAATTATTAAGCACAGAATAATTGATGGGCCCATACAGAGATACCATGGGCCATAATTACAAGCAGGACACTGTTCCCGAAATCTTAAAATGGGCCGAGAGCGGCAATCATACTTAAAGGCTTCCAACTCCGAAAATTGGGCCTTGGCCCAATCATTAGCAACATAAGAACTTGATTCAAAATTCCTTTTTCTCCTTTTTTTAGTGCATTAAATATGTAGCTACAATAACTTTTACTTTTATAGTAAAAATAAATTTTAAAAATACATGTAATTCTAACTATACCAAAAATCACAAAGTAAAAGGGGAAAAATATTGGAGTTGGAGTATTTCGTGAAAACAATTAATATACACAATTGTACAAATTAATTGAAAACTTGACAGGGAAATGTGAGTTTAATTTAAATGGTTCAGAAATATAAGTTGTAAACAAAACACATTTTTATACCACTATTGATATTGTCAACGTCACAATCATCGTATATTTATATTTTTCTTTAAAACACTGCTTATTATGTAACTCCTATAGATAAATAATTTAGTATCATAATTTTGAAAAAAGAAATGCGATAGCAAAATATCAATATAAAGTATTGACTGGTGGGAGCGTTTGCAGAAGATATGAAAATAAAAATAATTGTAAGATCCAAAATTTACTTAGTTTGGATAAAAGATCTACGACCATAGTTACTCCAAATTAGCTTCACTATGACTATTTCAGGTGAATTATAATAAATGTCGTGCATCAACTATTTGTATTAGGCTACTTATAGAATATCGTAAAATTATAGTTATATCCAAGAAAGGGAAAAAAGATTCAGGGACCAGTCCATTCAACTTTCACCAACTCAGCACGGAGTTAAATTCGTAATTGCTGAATTTGAAGATAATATTTGAACAGACTTCACATTGTAACGAAAATTCAATTAGTGCTTTGTCTCTATCACTACACCCATACATTGTGACATTTGAATCATCACTTGAAATTGAAACCGGCAACTCAGGATTTAGGGAAATTCAACACACACACACACATACACAAACAATCAATCTTGTTCTGATGGAGAATGCATATATTCTGCATGCATCCCTGTAGATTGAGACCTCACAGCGTTAGCTTTTATTGCAGGGCGTTGAAGTTGTCGTCTTGTCGGAACCACCATCTTAATGCATGAAAGCTCAATCTGCCTACAACCTGTCCTCCATTTCATATATACATCATTAGTCGTTCTAGCTAGCTTGCTCATTATGTTCAACGACTCAAATGTCTTCAACTATGGCCGTGGCTGCCAATTCTAAGTCAGAGAATATAGAAGTCGCATGTTTGAAAATTACGTTTGTGTAAATGGATTTTATGATCACGAGGGTGTTTGCCCCAACGTATTTAAAAAATATTGTGAACTCGAATATCTTACAATAAAATGTTACCAAAACTCATAACCTACTGAGTTTTATAGATTTTAAAATATTTTTATAAATTAAGAGGTAATTTGGTTCATTTTGCAAAACACATACGGTAATTTGTTGATTCTTTTTTTACAGGAACTTTTTTACTTTTTTTCACATATCATAGAGGGGCAAATTGCATTTAACTTATTTATAAAAATATAAATATACTAAGTTTATATGGGCAATACTTCTTTAAACAACTTAATTATTCATATAAAATGTTTTTCTTTTCTTCCTCAAAAGTGTAAGTTGTATTTATCAAAATGCAATAAACATCTTATAATTCCACGAACATTAAAACGCATAGATTGAAGAAAATATGTGACTTTAAAAAAAATTATGAAATTTAATAACGTATATATAGATCGTACATATTACAGATGAAGTTTGTAACTAAGCTGAGGGTCCGTAATTTCAAAAAATATGTTTTTATATAAACCATATATAATTATATATAAAAGTAAGAACTACTTTTAAAATTAATTTCGCTTTGTGTACCTTATTAATTCATTTTTTGTTCCCAAAAATTGTGCATTGTAATAAATAACTATTCATTAGTTTTTTCAAAGTATTTGGATTTTCTCAAAAATATAGGGAGAGGGGTATTATTGTTTCTAAAGAAGATTTTATTTGAATTACGACAACATAATGGTAGAAGGGAGCTCTTGCAAAAAATTCAAACTTCAAAAAGGTGGATGTCAAAATTCTATACCTCGTGAGAGGTAAATGCAAATAACCTGGGTTTTTTTTTTAAAAAATTAGTTGTCATAATAAGTTATTTTTACATGTATATAGTAAATAATATTTTATATTTTAAAATATATTATAAATAAAAATAAAGTATATAAACCAACATATCATATTTAAAAAAAATTAAAATATTATCGACATAACAATAGAATTAGTATAGTAATATTGAAATGACGTGGATTAGTTTTATATAAAAAAAATTATTATAATAACTATGTAATTAAGGGTATAATTGTCAAATTAAAAAAAAATGGTATGACGTTAGTAATCATTATTTATAAGTGTATAGTGCATTTCTTTTTTATATTAATATTTTAAGCTTAACTACTTAAAATAATAATCTTCAATTCATTATTATTAACATATAAATCCATTTATTAATAATTTCAACCCATATTTTTAAATAAGATTTTTTTAAGTTATTTAATTTTAAGTCTTAACAAGATCAAAACACCCTCATTTATTTATTAGTATTCACTTTTTATCCTTCATATAATTCTTTTTTTTTTCCAAATAAAAATATTTGTCACACGATACTAAATTCCGACAATATAATGGCTTTATTTTGGTCATTATTACAATATAAAAAGTTTATTATGCTAAACACTTTAGAATTGTGTAAGTTCACTACCAGAAAATGGTCCAAAATCTACAAAAAAAATTGATATTAAGATTAACTTCGAGTTAATTAATAAATAAAATTTTTATTGAATTCACTGTTAATATAGATTTAAAAGCGAATTCCACTATTTTACAAAAAAATATATGCTGTTGCTTTCAATATCATTTTTCATAGTGGTTCTAATATCTTATTTTATCTAAACATATTACAAGTATATATTTTAAAGGGTAAATTTGAATGATTTCTCATGAGGTTTGACATAATTACGAGTACCTTTTTATTACAAATATCCCATAATATTTGATGAAATTATGTAATCCTTGGATGGAGATATGAAATTGTCAACTTTACTCTTATTATATTTTATTTATTTTTTAAAAAAATTAAAAACTTATAAAAGAAATCGAACGAGATGGATGAAAAAATTTAAAAAATTATCCACTTAATCCATAAAAAAAAAACAAAAATTATAATTTTAATCCACAAGAGCATTTTGGTCAGTTCACCATAAAAATAGATGGAAAAGTAATGGATTGGGATTGTTAGACGACCGTTAAAATCATAGGGGTATTGGTAATTTTTCAAACAACGAGGGGGTATTCATAATTATGTCAAATCTCAGGGGAGGTCCTTGTAATTTACCCTATTTTAAAATAAGTCTTAATATTTTAAAACTTTTAAAATATCTTATAAGATGTAGAAACTTATAAAATATTTCGAATAAGCTTACTCGGACACCCTCTTTATTAATTTATGTAAATTCTTTCATATTTTTTACTTCAAAACTAATATCTCGTGTTTAAAAAAAAAAAAAAAAAAGGTCCAATAAATTAATTAATTTATGTACGGTCGGGTTTAATATAATTAATTAACATTTATTGCCATCTTATTTAATTATATATACTATATACACTTACGTACCGTACCCGCTCTCTCAACCATAATCTGCTTCTCAATTCTCTACCACTTGATGCGGACATGAAGCTAAAATCGTTACTCAGGTACACTATTAGGCACAAGATTAATTAATCTAATTAAGGTTGAAACACTCGGATCATTAATTTTTTTAGTATATGATTTTGTTCGAATTCAGCGACATGGATGAGCGACCTCCTCACAGTTAGCAAACTCCACCAAGACCTAGTGTTGGATTCCTGAGAATAAGACAAGTACAGTGAGCTCGGACACGTCCCGACAACAACCTTCCGACGCTCAAATTAAGTTGATCGAGATAAAAGTATGCGATTAAGGGTGTAGATCGAAAAGGCTCAGTATTCATTACCTCGAAATGTAGCGTCTTTAGATATTTATAGAGCTTAGCTGGATACCGTTGAATAGGTCACGTGGCCTTATCCGACTAGCTTACGTTCATGATCGGACGGTTGTCGTTGTTTGGGTTTTCAAGTAGTTAGGGGGGTCCGGGACAAGCCTGCTCCGACCCGTCCGGTAGAAGGGATGCGGATCCAAGGGCAAAAAGACTGAAATGCCCTTCATTAAGGTTATTATAGGCATTTCTCCTATATTTCCATGTATACTTATCAGTATAGTTAACAACTTTTGGTTAATACATACATGCGCTGAAAGTTATATTTGAATATAAAGGAAATTTCTAGCTTAAACTGAATTGACTGTCAAATTAACTTAAATTAGTTATATAATAAGAATAATATTAGTGTCATGTCATTGGTGTATATTTTAAATAAAGTAAATAATCACATAATAAATATATCATCGATTGAGTCCGATCATTGGACTAAAATTATATATATATGTGTGTGTGTGTGTTTTGCACATATTTATTGGAGGTGGAATTTTAGCTGGCTACACCTAATGATCAGTTATTGTTGTCATGTGGAAGGCGAAACATGTCTGTCATACATTTATTGGGCGCGAGCGCAGGCCTACAAAGCAGTTAAGGGACTTCTTGTCCTATAGCTTAAGTGTGTATCATTTTTGTTTTTTTAGAAAAGGTTGGAAAGAGGGTTTTAGATTTACTGTTTATATGTTTCGACTGTTTAAATTTAGGTTAATTTAATTCACAGGTTCTGTGTAAAATTATAGTTTTAAGTCCCATAAGATATGCGATTCAACACATTTAGTCTTATATATATTTTATGAAATTTTCAAAATGGTCTTAAAATTGAGAAATTAGACATATTTAGTCTTATGCTTTACGGTATTTTTTAAATAGTCACAAAATTGAGAAATCAACATATTTAATTGTCTGATTTACATAATTTGTAAGAGTAGATGTATTGAGTTTTTCAAAATTTGGGACTATTTTGAAAATTTCATAAAGTATAAGATTAAATGTGTATAATTTTTTCAATTTTGAAATCTTTTTTTAAAGTTTTATAAGTAAATGACTAAAAGTGACGAACCTCCTATCAAATGAGACTAAAACTACAACTTTAGCTCCTTTTTTTGTTTTTGTTTTTATTTTTCACTTTTATTTTCAAATACCGCAAATCTTGGTTCAAGTAAAAAATATTTCAACTTTCAGCTAAACTTAAACTTTACTCTACAACTTATTCTCATCGTCATAACAAGAGAAGCTAACACCCTCTTAGTCATCGTATAAAGTAAATGAGAGAGCTACACATGCATATATCCAATTAATTCATCCAATGTACGTACACGCAAAACCTAACGCTTGAACCTCCCTTTCATAAACGGGTGATGATGAGATTCAAACTCATAACATTTTGACAACTCATTTTATTTAATTCAATATTATAATTATTTCAATACAATATATTGTGATTAATGCAGAAGAACATGTAGACGATATTATGAAGACAAAAAAAAAAAAAAAACATATATTGTATATTGCTATTTTGAATAAAGGAGGTCGTTTTCTGATACTTAAAGTGTTCACATGGAGCAATTGCTGCATATACACATACATAGGCAAAGAGGGGTGAGGCAGCTATGGCTCCACTGCTTCAACAGTTGGCCCCGGCCCGTCCTCTAATTTTCCTGCATTCATTTTCCATGGCTACGACCCAACAACTTCACGGGAGAATCTTTAACCACTTCATTATTACTATGCTACGTACGTACTTCTCAATTTACTACCATACACACTCATCATCTCTCATGTCTTAATTGAATTACGCGTTTTTTCTGTCTCTGTCTGTGTGCGTGTTAATTTGTTTGCTTTAACTATATATGATATTATAGACGATTTTTTTAGTAGATTAGAAGTTTTAATTTAAAATTTTATTGCAATATGTTCCACTTTAATGTATACACGGCTTAAATTTTTTATTGTGCATATATATATATATATTAAATTAAAAAAATGTTGGATTCGTGATAGAAAGAAATGATTATTGGATCCTACTTGAGTACTAGTAACCATGCACCGTAATGCATGTGTGTAAACGAATCTAGAAGATTAAGTGGATAAAAGATATTTCATATTGCATCGGGTTATAATATAAATGAATTATATATGTTTTAATTAAAAATACAAAAAATATGTGTCAATTAATTGATGGTGTGATGTCACAAAAATACAATAAAATATCTACGTCGACCTAAATGAATTTATAACATATATTTAAAAAAATATTTTTATATACTTTAACTTTCAATGTTAAAGTAAGATACAAAATAAAACACAAAATTACAACAGAAAATTCAAACTAATTGATTAATAAACTTTAGGTCCTTAAACCAATGTATCCTCCACCTTTAACTTGGTATGAATCAATCACCTGTATGGATCATCAATAGTAAGACCTATATTTTAATCTTACACCAAACCAAAAAAGAAAAGAAAAAGATTTGGAAAATAATAAAATAAAAAATCAAACACACAGTAAAAACATCATTTGAACCCAAAGTATTTTCCCAAAAAATAAAATTAAAAAAATATTTAATCGGGTATCTCGTAATCATCAGGAACATAGAATGTATCTGGATCCTCGTTCTGAATCCATCCATACTTCTCCAGGAAAGGGTTCGCCAAATTCTTCGGCGGGTAGCTGTCGATGAAGTCTGCCCACACATTCTTCCCATCCAAATCTCTCATCACCTCCCACAAGCAGCTGTTGCACTTGAATCCTGCCCCGAAGCTGATCATGAACACTTTATCACCTTTCTTCAGCCTCTTCTTCGCCTCCATGTACGCCAGCACGTACCAGAGACTGGCAGCCGACGTGTTCCCGAATCGGTGCAGCGTCATGCGTGCTGGTTCCACGTCGTACTCACTCAGACCCAGATTCTGTGCTATAGCATCGATCACCGCTTTCCCTCCCGTGTGCAGGCAGAAATGATCCACTCCAGTGCTGAAGTTGATCATCGGTCTGGCAGTCGCCCCGGCTGCTGCTTTGCTCCACTTCTGTCGTAGTTTTCGGACGAAAAGCAGCGCGGAGAAGCGGAGAAGCTCGCGCACGGGGAGGATCTTGGGCGCTATTTCCTTCAGATTGTCGACGAATGCTCGTGTGGCAGCCTTAGGCAGGTTCTTCCCCAGGTGGAACCCGACGAACCCTTTCTCGTCTTCTTTCTGTATGCAGCACTCGTAGGACTCATCCTTGGCGCCGTGGTGGGTTCTCACCAGGGTTTTCAGCTTGAACATTGCTCTGTCTTTCAAGGATGGTTTGTTCGTGACAATCATAGCGCACCCTCCTGCTCTGAACAGGCAGTTCGCGAGTATCATGGATCTGTTGTTGCCCGAGTACCAACCCAAGCTGAGTGACTCGGACGTCACCACAAGTGCCTGCAAGTTCTTTTCACTCTTGAATATGCTCTGGACGATGTTGATGGAGACTAAGCTGGCGCTGCAGCCCATCCCCGTCAGGTTATAGACCTTGACATCCTCTCTCATTTTGTAGAAGTTGATTATCCTGGACGACAATGAAGGAAGCGTGGCGAGCATGGATATGTTCACGACCAGGACATCGATTTCTGAAGGAGAGATGCCAGTTCTCTTGAACAGCCTGTTGATGGAGTCCAAGAAAAACTCGTCCATTTCCAGGAGCCCGTCAGCGAGAGTAGGCGACGCTTCCCGCCCATCGAACACCATCCTCGGAGCGTACGTCTCCTCGCCAATGCCCGAGCTGACTATGGCCTTCAAGAGGAACTTGTACTCATTCAAGCCAAGATGCTTGTTCCTCCTAATCACTTCGCCACAAAATTTCGTGCTCAGCTTCCTATCGTCGGTCGGCATATAGCATTCATAGTCCAATATGTAACAATTTTGATGCCTCCTCTGATCAAGAACTCTCCATGCCATGTAAACTAGAGGAAGCAAAGGAAGACAGTAGAAAAACATGAGAAAGAGATCCATCCCCTCCTCCTTTTTTTTTTTTTTTTCTTTTGATATGGGTAAAGGAAGAAAGAGGGAGAGAAACGAGAGTAGAAAATAGGGTATTGTTCTCTCAAGCAATATGCGATTTTGGTGATTGATGGACGAGAAATTTAAACCAGAGAGATGGTATTATAATTCAGGGAGTTGGGCAAGTTGCCACATGTGACCATATATATGGTCTTTAAAACAACTAATTGTCATCTCTCAACTCCCACCAACTGATTGGTTCGTGACTTTTCCTAACAGTCTTTAATATACTATCAAACAAAGACGCATCCACGACTTTAGCTGTCTGAGTTCGAGGACAAACCCCACAAACACCATTAATCCCTCCTATCAATAATTTTTAGATCCATTACATCACACGGGATCTTCATTTTTTAGTTAATCTTAATAGAATATTTTATTTACATGTCGTTTAATTTATAAGTATGTCATGAATGTTAATGTTCTTGCATTATATTAAATTTTTTTTGTCCAAATAAAGTCAAACAATATAGTTGCATGTCAAATCATCTAAAGTCTTATCGCTTAAGAGAACATTTCGTCCTTTGTTCGATTACTTCATAGCATTAATGCACTAAGTCAACATATGTATGAGATAAGGGCTAATATGAAATGGCTATAAAGCCCCCCAGAAGTGGCACAAAATACTTGAAAAATTCTTGAATTCGTGTGTTTTTGTTTTTGGATTGGAGTCGATCCGACCTAATCCACTCGCTAGCCCGAAACCCTCACTATGAATTAAGGGTGTCTAGAAAACCCTAGCATTCACATGTTTTCGTGGTTGGATTGGGGTCAATCCAACATGACCGACTCGGCAACCCAAAACCCTCACCATGGATTGAGGACAGGCAGCATGATTCCAAAAGCTTTAGGAGATGACCATATATATGATGGGATAATTAACTCTAGTATATTTTAAGTCATATTTATCTTATTTTTTTGTAATCTTACTTTGCAACTCATTGACTAATTTAGAGTCGTTCTCAGCTACTCTAATGTATGTGTTCTCATATTGTTTAAGAGAATTGAATCAGGACAATGAGTGCCCCGTTACAATTTCGGGACCACGTAAGTGGTATGTAAGGATTTCTCTTAAAGAAAAAAGCGATGAATTTTTATTAATTACAATAAATTAATTATAGGTACAATCATTCTTGTTGATATTAATATTCTGATATGGTTCACACCATGACCTCTAAGATCATAGATCCTCAATTTCACCAACTGAACTAAGCTTAATTACTGGTATATAAAGAATTAAATTCATAAAATTGGTAATTTGATTAATCAACCAACATAAAGCAGAGAAAGTCAGGTGGAGTTGATTCTAAATTTTTTAGTTTGAATTATATTATATTTTCTTATTTATGATATATATAATGTGTATAGAAAAAATTTCTAAATAGAAAAGATAATGTAAGTTAAATGAAATAAAAAAATGTAACAGAATTTAAAATAAATGTTAATGTTATCGACCTTTACTGATTTTGTAGTCTATATATATATATATATATATATAGAGAGAGAGAGAGAGAGAGAGAGAGAATAATTTATGTCCTTTGGCTATGTAAATTAAAAATCTCCGTATATCTTTCAGGGAATAATTTTGGAATACACTTCGATGAAACCATGATCACTATATTCTCCTTTTGTAATTCTTACAACAACATTAAATCTACTTAAACTATGTAAAAAAGAAAAACCATGTAAGTAATCCTCGGTGGCCCAAGTAACAGAGCCGGCCCACTTCGACAGCCCAAGAACCCAGCCCAAGAACCCGACCCAAGAACCCGACCCACGAACCCACTACTTAAAGGTTTTCGGCTGAAACCCTAATCACTCTTGTCTTTCTCTCTCTCTCACTTGCGCCGACTGTCGTCTTCTTCCTCCCTTTTCTCTGTGATACTGTTTCCTTCTACTCGCCGCGATTCATGGCTCCCTTCCTTAACCAACGTGATGGTTTTAGGAAGGTGACCGAAGCCTTCCTTCTCCTCCATCACGTCCGACCCTATAAATGAGACGCCGTCTCCTCTCCTTCTTCACCGAACAGAAAAATACCGGAAAAAGGAGTGGTGTGCTTGTCCCTTTGTGAGAACAGAAAAGGCTTGAACGTCTTCGTGACTGTGAGATAGAGACACCGAGTGATTGTCTTCCGATCCGTCAAACGCTCCGGTGGTGGTAAACTTGCTGCTACCCCTCCTTTTTTAGTTTCCGCAATTTTTATTTTTCTGTTATACTGTCTCTCTTATTATCCGTATACGAGGTGCTTGTTCCCCCTGATTACCCTCCTGGCCGGACCCCTGAGGTCGTCGGGTATCTGGACTGGGTGTCAGGCTGGAGAGGCCTCGGTTTCTATTTTTGCTTTCAATATTAACTGCTGCGTTTATCTCATTATTATTTACTGCTTTGTGAAATCTTGATATTGGTTATTTCTGCTTGGTGCTGGAATTTCTGTGAATTTCTTGATCTCGGGTTTGAACTACTGCTGTGTGCCTGTTCTTGGTGAACTGTAATTCTCTACACATTGTGAAATTATATTACTTCTGCCTCGTGCCTTGACTCACTGTTGACTCTTGCTTTCTATACTCTGTTCCTATTTTCTGAGACTAAATACTTTGGGGTTTTTTTTTTTTTTTTTTTTTTTTTATAATCTGTGAAATCTGTGCTATCCATATCTGCTTGGACTGTTGCTGTGTTGCCTGTTCACAAACCGCTGCAAAATTTTTTGAAAAACCTTTTCTTTAATCCATTTTTTCTGAAAATATCTTTTCTCAAATGGCCGGATACAATTTGCAACCATTTGATGGTAAAAGTGATTTTTCAATTTGGCAACAAAAAATGAAGGGAATTCTCATTCAACAAAAGGTTTTTAAGTCCATTGATGGTAAGTACTCTGATTCCATTTCTGAAGAAAAGGCTCTAGAAAATGACGAATATGCGTATTCTTCTATAATTCTGAACTTGTCTGATAATGTGTTAAGAAAAGTTGGTAAACAAGACTCAGCTAGGGATTTATGGAAAAAACTTGAAGATCTGTTCACTGATGTTTCGCTTCCGAGTAAATTGTTCTTGCTTGAAAAGTTTTTCAAATACAAACTCGATTTATCCAAAACCATTGATGAAAACCTTGATGATTTCACTAAGTTAGTGCAAGATATAAAGTTGACTGGTGATAAAAATATTGATGAGTATTCTCCTATAGTGCTCTTGAATGCCATACCTGATACCTATGCTGATGTGAAAGCCGCTATTAAATATGGTAGGGATAGCGTTAGTCTTGATATTGTTGTTAATGGCCTAAAAAGCAAAGAAATCGATCTAAAAACAAATAGGCCTAGTAATAATCATCATGAAGTGAACTCGGTAAGAGGTAGGTCTAATTTTAGGAACAACAAGTACAATAATAGGAGCAAGAGTCGGAATAAAAATAGGAGTAAATCCAGGAACAGAAATTATTCTAATAAAGATGATAAACTTAGAGAGAGAAGATGCTATAACTGCGGCTTGAAAGGTCACTATATCAAGGACTGTAGAAAACCTAGACGGGACAATAGGGATAACAATGGAGAAGAAAAAGAACTTGTGAACAATGTTGTTGATGAAACTGGAGAAGTCTTTGTGGTTTCTGATGTGAACTCCGTGCTCCCTTTAAGTATGCATGAATGGCTTGTTGACTCTGGCTGTACTTTCCATATAAGTCCTTTTGAAAGCATCTTTTCTAATCTTAAACTTGGTGAATTTGGCTCTGTGTCTATGGCAAACGAAAAACGCTGTGATATTAAAGGCATTGGTGACATTTTCTTGGTTTTTGAAAATGGCTATAGAATGACTCTCAAGCATGTTAGATATGTTCCTGAACTCAGTCATAATCTTATCTCTTGTGCTGCTTTAGAAGATGATGGGCTAGAGGGTAGATGGGGAAAGGGCATTATAAAAATCATGAAAGGCTCCCTTGTCGTTTTTAAAGCTGAAAAAAGACGAAATTTATACTTGTGCTCTGTGACATATGATTCCTTGGCTGCCTCTGTGACCATGCATGACAAAACTGTTCTTTGGCATAAACGTTTTGGGCATATCAGCCAAAAAGGACTTGAGTTTTTAAACAAAGAAGGCATTTTGAGTGATAATATTGATAAACTGCCATTTTGTGATGATTGTGTTATGGGAAAACAACATCGTGTACACTTTCCTGCTACACCATCCCCAAACCCTTCTATGTCATCTTGCATTCTTGATTATGTTCATGCTGATGTGTGGGGTCCTTCTAAAGAACCTACCCATGGGGGAAATCGATACTTTCTGTCTATTGTTGATAACTTTTCCCGAAAAGTATTTGTTTTCTTGCTTAAACACAAATCTGAGGTTTTTGAAAAGTTTGAGAATTGGAAAACCCTTGTTGAAAATCAAACTGGAAAAAATCTTAAATCTCTTCGTACCGATAACGGCCTTGAGTTTTGTAACAAACAATTTGATGATCTTTGTGAAAAGTTTGGTATTAAGAGGCACAAAACAACTCCCTACACCCCACAGCAAAATGGTGTTGCTGAACGAATGAATCGAACTTTACTTGAAAAAGTAAGATGCTTGCTAATTAGTTCAGGTTTACAAAAAATGTTTTGGGGTGAAGCTGTGCTAACTGCTGCGTATTTGATAAATT
Source organism: Sesamum indicum (assembly GCF_000512975.1). Lineage (NCBI taxonomy): Eukaryota > Viridiplantae > Streptophyta > Magnoliopsida > Lamiales > Pedaliaceae > Sesamum > Sesamum indicum. Next base: position 2,831,887 of record NC_026153.1, read on the forward strand.
TATCTCCATCTGTGCCTTTACTTGGGAAGTCACCTGAAACTGTTTGGAGTGGTAAGAAGCCTGATATTTCTTTATTGCGCACTTTTGGCTGTTCTGCTTTTGTTCATCAAACTACTGATAAACTTGAACCTCGCTCCTTGAAATGTGTCTTTATTGGTTATCCTAATGGGGTCAAAGGGTATAGGCTGTGGGTTAGAAGCAAACCAGGTTTTAAAGTCATCATTAGTAGAGATGTAACGTTCAATGAAAATGAGATGCCCTGCCTATTTAAAACTGAAGTAGAACCAGAAAACCTGACCTTTAATAAGGTGGAGGATAACCAAGAAGGGGGAGAGAATATAGTTGAGACCAACAATGATGAACAAAACTTAGAACTTGAAGAAGATCCCTTAAGAAACCCCCTAGAAAACTATCAACTAGCCCGAGATAGGAGTAGGCGAGAACGGAAGATCCCTAGTAGGTTAAATGATTTCCAAGTAGCTTTGAACATAGAAAACATAGAACCCTCGAGCGTAGATGAAGCACTGAAATCAAAAGAATGGCTTAGTGCCATGAATGAGGAAATGAAGTCTCTTAAAGACAACCATATTTGGGATCTAGTACCTAAGCCTAAAAACTGCTCCCTAGTTGATTGCAAATGGATCTTTAAAATAAAACAAGAAAACCCTTTGAAATATAAAGCCAGACTAGTAGCTAAAGGGTTTACTCAAAAAGAAGGGATAGATTACAATGAAATATTTTCGCCTGTTGTGAAATACACTACTGTTCGTATTATTCTTGCCCTTACTGCTCATTTTGATTGGGAATTGAAACAAATGGATGTTAAAACTGTTTTCTTGCATGGTGATCTTGATGAATGCATATACATGCGACAACCTGTTGGATTTATTGAGAAAAACAAACCTGATCATGTTTGCCTTTTAAAGAAATCTTTATATGGTTTGAAACAATCTCCGAGACAATGGAATAAGAAGTTTGATATGTTCATGCTCTCACTTAAGTTTAAAAGGAGTGAATACGACCATTGCCTGTATTTTAAGTTTTCTGATGAAATGCCTATTTTTCTTGTGCTATACGTCGATGACATGCTCATTACGAGTCCTTGCATAAAACTCATCGAATCCCTGCAAAGAGACCTTTCCAAAAACTTTGAAATGAAAAATCTTGGTGATGCAAAGAAAATTCTTGGCATGGATATTCATAGGAATAGAAAACGTTTTATTATCCTCTTGAATCAGAAATCTTACATCCATTCTGTTTTGGAAAGATTTTCTATGAAAAATTCAAAGCCCACTTCAGTTCCCCTAGCCGCCCATTTTCAACTTTCCAAAGATCAGTGTCCTAAAACCACTTTCGAAAAAGACAAAATGAGTAAGGTTCCTTACTCAAATGTGATTGGTTCTATAATGTTTCTCATGGTATGTACTAGACCCGATATTGCATATGCTATAAGTTGTTTGAGCAGGTACATGTCAAATCCGGGACCCTCTCATTGGGAAGCCTTAAAATGGCTTCTAAGGTATCTACGTGGTACCGATGACATAGGTATTAACTTCTCAAAATTTTCTGATTCTGTTGATCTTATTGGATATGTGGACTCAAATTATGCAAATGAGAGGGATAGTAGAAAGTCCACAACCTCCTACATTTTTACTTTGTGTGGATCATGCATTAGTTGGAAATCCCAACTCCAACACATTGTAGCACTTTCTACCACTGAAGCCGAATACATTGCTACTACCGAAGCTTTCAAAGAAGCTATTTGGCTCGAGGGTCTTGTAAAGGAAATTGGTTTCTTAAAAACCGGCTTACTGTTTTTTCCGATAGTCAATCCTCTATACAACTTTGCAAAAACCCAGTTTTTCATGATAGGACCAAACACATCGATGTCAGATTCCATTTTATTCGAGATATCGTGAGTAAGGATATCATTAAATTGGAAAAGGTAAAATCTGAAGAAAACCCAGCTGATATGGGTACTAAAAGTCTTCCTGCAGAGAAATTTGCTAATTGTTTAAAAATTTTAAACTTAGCTCCAGACTGATTCTGCTTTACTTTTCTTGCGGGTACAAGGGGTGATCCCCCTAAGGCAATGATGACAAAACCGGTCCAACTACTCCTGACCTCGTTCTTGGAATAAGACTTGGTCCAAGGTGGAGTGTGT
>NC_026153.1:2834122-2880226 GCF_000512975.1 Sesamum indicum
GCCGCGATTCATGGCTCCCTTCCTTAACCAACGTGATGGTTTTAGGAAGGTGACCGAAGCCTTCCTTCTCCTCCATCACGTCCGACCCTATAAATGAGACGCCGTCTCCTCTCCTTCTTCACCGAACAGAAAAATACCGGAAAAAGGAGTGGTGTGCTTGTCCCTTTGTGAGAACAGAAAAGGCTTGAACGTCTTCGTGACTGTGAGATAGAGACACCGAGTGATTGTGGGTGCTGTGGTCGGGTCGTGAGTGGTTCCTTGGTGTTACCGTGGGTCGGTCTCTCTCGGGTACGGAACTTCAGTGTCCGATTACCCCTTATTTGTTGGATCAGGTTATTCTGAGCCGATTATCTCTATCATTTTGCTTTGTTACTTCACTGTTGATTTCTGTTCTTACTTCTACTATTACTCTGTAATATTCGGTCTGTAATTTATTAAGGAGTTTCGTACTCCAATCGCTTGTAATAGTTGAGATAGGAGCGTCTGATTACCACCCAACAAACCATGTAAATAATTAGGTCTGTATCTCTATTATCTAATATTAAGAATATCTGTGGATATACATATTAATATACATGTATAATCCGCTTTATACGTGAGATGTTTTTATTGAATAGTAGGTGTAATGTTTCTATTGAATTGTGGTGTTTCTGCTATAATAGTAGGCGTTTATTTGATCTAGTTATCTGATATTATTGATTATAGTATAACTATTGTAAAAGTTTGTTAGATTTTAATATCCGACATGAATAACTATAATTAATTTATTTTAATTAATATTAATTTATCATTCTTATTCAAAATATACATATATATATATATACATGTATAATTGTTGATTGAGTTTGCATCTGTTGTATATTATCCATTGGATAAATGAACTGTTCTGAAAAGTACTAATCGTGAGGTTGTATAAAAATCCATCATACAATAGGATTAAATGTATTTTACACCAAATTTGAATAAAAGAAAATTGGCCTATCACACGCTGTCTTATATATCTTTTACGTATTTTGTCAATTTCATTATTTATTTCCAGTAAACAACGTGAACCGTTTTCTTTCTTCGTCACATCTGTTCTTAGACAGCAGCAGTGGCAACATAATTTGCAGTCACATATTTGTTAGAGAAGGAGGGCTGTGCGTACAACACATGACAATGTATCTCCGTTACTTATGACCCCTGACAGCAACTTTTATGAATCGCGTTTTGAAGTGGGGCGCCCCCATATTTATGAAATGCGTACAGTGGTAGTTCAAAATGATTGATGCAAACCCAATGGGATCTCATTATTTTACAAAACACAGAAGTCAGTTGGGGGTTTTCCTGTTTTGCTTAGAACCCTAGCTATATGCATAGCCTGTACCCAGCTACAACCTTCAAGAATAAAACATAGACTCTGTACCCAGCTACAACCTTCAAGAATAAAATATCCTATGTGATGTCTCAAAAATTTTTAAATATTCCAAGGAATTCAACCATTTATTTTTTCTTTTTAACAACATGTCATCTTATAAACTTTTGAAATTAAGTCTTGTTCAGTCAGTATTAGTCGGGTCAATTAGTAAGAAAAAACCACTTATAATTGAATGTTGTAAGTTCAACTTTCTTTGCCGATGTGAAAACTGTGTTGATGTAATATTTAAGTACTCACACTAATATAGCTCTAGCAATCATTTAATTTGTAAGACATATATATTAGATAAATTTAAGCCTAAATAGGCACTCTTAAGTTATATAATTGAGTGAAAAAGTGGTTGGAGAATTAATTAGAAAAGTCAACGGCGGCAATTATTCATGGGGTTTCCGGCTATAAGTATTTTAGTAATGTATACAACTTTAATTTGCTCCTCCCAAATTAATGCGTGTTTATGTCGTCCGCTCTCTACTTCATTATATATATATATATATAATCAAAGCATAATCCGCAGCTTTCAAATTGTTCGTCATTGAGCATCATTGCGTCGCCTCTTGCCAATTTAATTTAAATTTATCTTTGTTTTGCATGGCGCCTAGCAAATATCCTATTTAAAAGATGAAATACCCTTAATAGGATTTTAAATATCTAAATAGAATTAAAAATCCACTTATTTTTATTCGACAACTCATTATTATTATTTCGATCATTTCATACTAGAAAAGAGAAGACCTCATATGTGAATTTATACGAGTACGAACATTTGACTTTGTAAATACTCCAAAACTATTTTGAATCAAGATATGCCATTGATTGGGATAATATCTTTATTTTTTTCTTTTCTCGATCTCGGACTCGAACGAACTTAAGAATTGAAAAGTATTAATTAGGAACCTCCAAACAAATTTAACATATATTTATTTTCTCATGTGTGAATGCTTATTTGGACTGGACCATCCTTATAGTCGGAACGATCTCGAATCTGGATTAATTTTTAATTTAATTTATTTATCTTAGTTGCGAATTATTTTATAATTAATACTACTTGTATAGTTGTATTGGGGTTGATACAGCCAAGAGCAAAGAGATGGTGCCGAACTAAACTAATGACAACCAAATTAAGAGAAAAATGTTATTCAAATCAAGTTTGGCATACAACACTAATCACATAATTCATATATCTGTAATTGATTATTTTTTTTAAATTATGCTTATAATAAATATGATATATTTTTAATTAATTAATACAATTAGTTCAAGTCGAATAAAACTTGATTCGGAATAAATATTTTCAATTTATGCAAATAATTAATTTCATTGTTTAGATTAATCATAGAGCTGTCAGGATGTAGGATCCCCAATTCTTTTTTGGTTATTTGCTTATGAGATTTTTAAATAATCCCATAGTTAAAAAATTCGACACGTTTAGTCATATGCTTTATAGAAATTTTAAAATATTGTCAAAATAAATAAAAAAAAAATCGACAGATTTAGTTCCATAAATTGCATAAAGTAGAGGAATGAATGTGTTGATTTTCTAAATTCTGGGACTATTTTAAAAATTTCATAAAGTAGAGAATTAAATGTGCTGATTATTTTTTTAACTTTTGGAATCATTTTAAAAATCTCATAAAATAGAGGATTAAAAATGTTGAACATCTTATTTTATGGGACTAAAAATATAATTTTACTCTTTATTTTGATAGAAGGTATTGAGTTTGAGTTCGGGTTCTATATAATGTAGATACTTTTTTTTTATCTTTTTGGTAATTTTTTAGTCAATGTACGTTTGTTGCCATTCTTTATATCTTTTCGAATTTATTGGTGTATTAAATTAATTTTTAATATGTTATATATTGATTTATTTGATGGGATGATTGATGGCATCTGCCAAAAGAAAAATATCCACAAAATCTGGAAGCAATTAACAACTCGTGGAAGGAGCAAATTGTCAAGGTTCGCATTTAATAACAGGAGAAAAAATTAATCCCAAGTGGGCTTAAAATATAAATAATAGGAAAATATGGGCATTCTCATAAATACGACGATCTTTATCACAATTCACAACCACATTACTGTGGCTACGCATGCATGCTTGTCTTTTTCAACTGATCAACATTTCCGTATATTAATGAACGAGACGATGCGTAACTTAGTTGATGAAGAAGACCTCTCGTAAATTATAAATTTATGAGTTTAACTTTTATTAATATATATATATATATATTTCTATTTTAATAGTAATTATGTAACTACTTTAATAATCTTTTTGAATATTTTTTATCTTTTTTAAAGGAAAAAACAAAAATCATATTTGTTTCGTTGTAATAATACATACAATTGTATGGGTTATCTACGGAGTTTAACTAACAGCTTTATTTTATTTATTTATTTCTAGATGGCGTTGATATATATATATATATCAAATGTGAAATTACACGTTTACTACTATAGAATAGAGGGTTCAACATTTTTAGTTTTCTACTTTAGGAAATTTTTGAAATGGATAAAAAAATTAGAAAAACTCGACACATTTAGTCCTATACTTTACATAATTTGAAAAAATGACCCTAATAATGGAATGAATGGACACATTAGTATCATAAATCCCATAAAATAGATGATTAAATATGTCAAATTTTTATTTTAATTTTGGAACTATTTTAAAATTTTCGTAAAGCATATGATCAAAAGTGTTGATCATATTCTATGAGACTAAAAACATAATTTTACCTATTCTGAACGCACCATCTAAGTTTCAGATTTATGAATACAAATAATAAAACGATACAAACACTTTAACTACCGAATTAAATTAAATGATATGAACGTTCTAGTACAAACTGACTAATTTATTGTATAAACTAGCAGTTCATATATTTCTGCCAAATAATCTAAGATGAGGGTCCAAATATGAAAAAGGCTGAAAAGACCCTTGAGTGAATGTGATCGTACGTCTATTATTATACTAATTTATTTTATTTAAATGTATTCTTCGATTTGAATTATAAATATACTCTAGAAGAAAATATAATTTTTTTGTACTAGTTAATTATCATTTAAAGATAAAAAATTATGATAATAGTAACATACTATGACTGTGTAATGATTATCGGTTGTTGGATTTTTAATTTTTGATGTTTGAATAGCATTGAACGGGATGATGAATTATATCAATAACAAAAATGCTATTATAATTAACCATAATATCCACAAATAATATATATATATATATATATATTAAAACCCCAGTTACTTTTGCTTTCCATAGTTGGAAGGAATTTTCATAATACTATGTACGATCACTGTCATTTATATATCCATTCTCTAAAATTGTGCAAGGAGATTTTTATTGGGTATATTTGTGCCAGTTCTCACCTCCAAAATAAAATAAATGTGCGACACTCTATAGACAGACCATTCAGAGCAGCACATTGTTCTTGTACCGGTACCACGTCTATGAGTCTAGGGTTACATAAATTGCTGCCAAACACTGATGAACACGTTTTTTAAATTTTATTATTTTCATTTGTAGGAAAATATTTTGTCTAAATTTTCAATGTAAAGATGTAAATCATAAACCTATTGTTAATATATAAAAATTAACAAGAAGGATGTCAACCAAATAAACAATTGATGTCACTGATTTTTGCAAACATCACCGTAGGAAAATAAAACATTTTTACATTACAAATGATAGTGACTCAAAAATTATGATAAATTGATGTTTTCAACTATAAATAAATAAATTAATATGAAAACATAAGTTTAAACCATGCTTTTTATTTACGACTAATCTTTTTTGCCTTTTGTTTTGAAATAACGAGCGGTAGCCAATGAGAGATCATGCTTAATTATTATTCACTAAGAATAGTCATAATAAAAAATCACATTTCTTTTAATAAATGTTCGTGCATTTGGTGGGAAATGCAATTTACATGCTTTAGAAATTATAGTCAATTCTTGAAAATGGACTTGTGAAAATATAGTGTATTTTGAAAAGTTCAATTAAAATTAACAACACGGTATATGATACTCTTACAAAAATACTTATCGAAGTCAATTCGGGATGTGTTTTCAGATTCTCTTTTAAACTTTCGAGTATTAGAATGAGCTTATAAATTTTTTAAAATATATGAAAGTTTATAAATATTGTAAACTCTTTCGAGAAAAATATCAGGACCTTGTAAATTCATTCGAGAAAAAGCAAGGAGCTTGAAACTTATTTATATGATGTAGTATGTTTCTTTATTTTGTGTCATGTTAATTATACTTCAAAAATTATTATGTTAGAAATTTCAAACTATTATTTTATTTAAGTATTTAAAAGTAGGATTTAACATCGTATAAAGTATATACATTTATACAGTCTTCCGAATAAACTCAGCAACACACCCTCTAGATTTTCCAAGTAACGAAATTTATAAATAATACCAAACACGTCGTGATTCTATAACGTATTTATTATTGTTAACAAACATGTATATTAGGAATTTACTAATATATAAATATAATAATATAAATATTGCTGAAAAAAGAGGCCCATACTCCAATTTGAATTTCAAGTTTTCAACTAAAATACTGGGCTTCTCTCAGCATGAGGACCAATTGAATGGGATAAGCCCATTTTCTCTTAATTATAACTGTGATTTTAAGAATGTTTGGATCCATTGGGCTTCAATTCAATTGGGCCAAGTCCAGTACCCTATTTTATTCCAAAATTGTGGCGGGAATTGAAAGGTATTTCTTTGACCCCAGCTCCCGCCAATCAACAGCCCTAGATTTCCCAGTACTCTTCACCTGCCTTCTATATAAAACCCTAATCTAGATTTCCCGGCACTCTTCCCCCCACTCACCCTCGAATTTTCAAATCCCGCGCCTATATTTCCCTCCAAAAGTCCATTCCGTGCTTTTGGATTGTTTCCAGCACGGCGGGGAAACAGAGGGCATTTGATTTTTGATTGAGTGAAGATGTTGGAGCTGAGGTTGGTGCAGGGGAGCCTTCTGAAGAAGGTGTTGGAAGCGGTTAAAGATCTGGTGAATGATGCTAATTTTGATTGCTCCGCCACAGGATTCTCCCTGCAGGCCATGGATTCGAGTCACGTGGCGCTGGTGGCCCTGCTGCTTAGATCGGAAGGCTTCGAGCACTACCGCTGCGACCGCAACATTTCCATGGGGATGAACCTCAATAACATGGCCAAGATGCTGAAGTGCGCCGGGAATGATGACATTATCACACTCAAGGCTGATGATGGCAGCGATACTGTCACCTTCATGTTCGAGAGCCCGAGTATGTTCGTTTATTCTCTGTGCTTATGATTTTTCTGATTATCATCATTATTATTATTTATTTATTTTGCAGCTGATTTTGTCTATAGTTTATGTTTGGGGTTATGTTGTCTATTATTATTGTGAAAAGTATCTGTTTGCTCTTACTGTTTTCATTATCTCTTACACTTTCCTGACATATCTTTTGTGCTAAGAAGTTCTTTGAACTCTGTTGTGCGGAAAAAAGTTTGAGCATATATGTGAAGAATGTCGAATTCTTCCTATATGATTTTTTGCAAATCTGCTGAAAGTTCATTTTGTTTGTTATTTTACTCTTTTAATTGTGTGGTAAATTATCTCCTATTTACATACAAGAAATCTTTGTTTCTCAATGAAGATGAACATAGTGCGAAAATTGATAGAATGTTGATATGGTAGAGGAGTCTAAGAGAAATAATATGTTAAATGTTGATAGCTTAGAATCTGGGTACGGTAAATGCTACATGCTGGAGGACATTCCTTGAAGACCTCCAACACCAAGTTTGATTAATTATACCTTGAATTTGTGCATTGCAAACTTTTTAAGAGTTTAAGAGATGAAAGAGCGTTTAACAAAATGAGCAAATATTGTTCAAGATTTCCTTTACATTTTCATACTTGAATTGGTATTTTTTCGTGAAAAGCGTTTGGCCACACATACTTACACCTAGGTATTTGATAAAATGACATATCAAATGTCCAGTGTACCTGAAAATTGGGAAGGGTTGTCTGGCAAGATTCAGTTTGTAACATGGTTCTTATGTGATGTATGTCTTAACTCTTTTATTCAGTATATAGTTAAATACATGTTCCAAGTTTATGTTCTAATCCATATGTACATGCTGAATTATTTGTTTATTTATTGCAGCTCAAGATAAGATTGCAGATTTTGAAATGAAGCTGATGGATATTGACAGTGAGCATCTTGGAATTCCAGAAGCTGAGTACCATGCTATAGTTAGGATGCCATCTTCAGAGTTTGCAAGAATTTGTAAAGATCTTAGCAGCATTGGTGATACAGGTGAAATTATAAATACTTGTAATATACTTTGTGCATTATATAAGATTTTTACTTAGTGTAATGATGAGTAATTGGTGCTTGCAGTTGTGATCTCTGTTACTAAGGAGGGTGTAAAATTCTCAACAAGAGGAGATATTGGAACTGCAAATGTTGTTTGCAGGCAAAATACCACTGTTGACAAGGTTCATTCTTCTGGCCTCTATCAAGCATATTATGTCAATTCTCGATCATTCTATTCTATCCAATGACAAGTACAAAAGTATGATTTCCCTTTTTGGTAGATCACAGATGTTTTGTCTTTGTTCTCTGATGCAGCCAGAAGAAGCAACAGTTATAGAAATGAACGAGCCAGTGTCACTAACTTTTGCTCTGAGGTATTTGAACTCCTTCACCAAGGCCACTCCCTTGTCCAACACGGTAACCATAAGCTTGTCCTCGGAACTGCCAGTGGTGGTAGAGTACAAGATTGCAGAAATGGGGTATATAAGGTTCTACTTGGCACCCAAGATAGAGGAGGATGATGAAGAGACTAAGCCTTGAGTTGATTACTTAGAAATTCTCATCCTTGCTAGTTCGTAGTCAGCCACCACAAGCCATAGGTCTTGTATATCATTGTACTGCATTTTCTTTTCAGTTCACTTACCCAGAGAAATTGTCCCAGGGTTGAACTTGCAAGTTCATTGTGCTGTGTGGTAGCTTCGTGCCTTACTGCCCACCAGCAATGGCCGTCTGAGCTGTATCTTTAGGAAATTTTCTGATTGGAAATGAAGCCTATGAATGATAACTGTCTCCTTTTTCACCAAATTTTTGCCTTCCTAAATAGTGTAAATATTCCCCAGATTTTCCCGATGTGTTTGTTTGGGTCCAAAAAACAATAATTCCAAGGACAATGAAGAAGAATTCTTAACTTGTCAAGGGAAATTGTAAGCCAAAGTACTGGTAAAAGTCAGTTTGTATAATGTGCAACTGAACGTGCATGTGAATGATACCTTGGAAGCCTAAAAAAGAGTTTGGAAATATGGTTGGGAAAGTAATTTTAGCAGAAAAAGCAATTGAAGCTGGGCTCTCAAATCTCAATCAACAAGCATCTCCTACAAGTTACAACTTCAACAAGAAACCGCTCAACTCCTACAAGAAGGTTCTTCTCTGAGGTAATATACGAATGAATTTTGTTCACCCTTTGCCACAAAACATCAAATTTTAGTCTGTTCCTATTTGATTTCCAGTCAATTCGTCGAACGAGAGGAGACAAGGGAAGTCGTCCAGCGCACCGGCACCGGAGATGAGGTCCTTGGAGATTCGCCGATTGAGAAAAATGAACATGCAGCAAATATTTCGAAACGAGGCTAATTGTGGATAAAATTATTGAGCATGACTTTCATTCCTACAAGTGACAAGACACATCGGCTGGATTTCTAAATCAGATCCCTTGTGGTCTTATTTGAAATTGAGGGTAATCGTGCCCAATCACCGGCAGAAGGAAATGGATTTCGGTGGATTTTAGCCCAATCCACCCTTGTCACATAATGTAATCCACTCCTAAATTAATTTCATATAATATTGAACATACATATATTTACAGAATATTATCTAAAAATTTCACAAATAGAAGAATAAAGAGAGAAAATATATTGCTGTTCAAGAGTTTTTTTAATACTGACTTTTGACTTCGAAATTAATTCATCAGAAAAGCTCAAGTTAGAATCGAGCTTTAAATTTGATCCAATTAACTTAAAAAATATTTGTAAGTTGGACTCATCTTACACTTCGAAAAGAAAAAAACATTTTATTTGAGGTTTTGAAGCATTTGAGCTTCAACAATTTTCAATGAGGCAAACCCTTTACCTTTGTATTTCCAGAAGTTATGGCGGGAAGAAAAACGTATTTGCATTTTGGTATTTCCAGAAGTTATGGCGGGAAGAAAAATATATTTGCATTTTGATCCCCCGCTCCCGCCAATCGAAAGCCCTAAATTCCCCCAGCACTCTTCAGCTGCCTTCTTCTATATAAATCCCTAACCCTCCCATCTCCCCCCATTTCGACCCCAACTTTTTAAACCCCAATCCCGAAAAAACCCTCCAAAGGTCCGTCCCATACCCTGAATTCTCTCTCGCACCGTGGTAAAGGAGAGTAACTTTGATTGTGATTAAGGATGTTGGAGCTGAGGCTAGTGCAGGGGAGCCTGCTGAAGAAGGTGCTGGAAGCGATTAAAGATCTGGTGAACGATGCTAATTTCGATTGCTCCGCCACTGGATTCTCCCTGCAGGCCATGGATTCGAGTCACGTGGCGCTGGTGGCCCTGCTGCTTAGATCAGAGGGTTTCGAGCACTACCGCTGCGACCGCAACATTTCCATGGGAATGAACCTCAATAACATGGCCAAGATGCTCAAGTGCGCCGGTAATGATGACATTATCACACTCAAGGCTGACGATGGCAGCGACACTGTCACCTTCATGTTCGAGAGCCCAAGTATGTTCTTACTATTCTTGCAGCTAGGTTCTGTCTGTTATTAATGTTTACGTTTCTGCTCGTTCCTAAGATTTTAGTCTTCCATGTCGTGGTCTGTTCCTTTTTCAAGAATACAGTAATGCCCAATACTGTTTAATTTTGTACATACTATGGCGCGCACCCGCTCGCTCCGGTGTGTATTTTCCGTGTGAAGGATAAATTTGTTAATCATTCCATGTTTTAAAAGAATGGGGTAATATTCGGTGAAATCTTGATATTACCTTCAGCTTCTATTGAGCCTGCTTTTAGCTGAGACTTTCTGTTTCGCTCTTGTCTTAATTATATATCAATATTAAATTGTAGAAAGAGAGGGGAGTGATGTATCTTTTTGTACTAGTACAGTTCTTTGAACTGTGTTTTGTGGGGAATTTACAATATATATGAAGAAAGCTGGAATTGGACTTGTACCTAGGACATTTTCTGGTGTTTGCATTGCGTGGGAAACTGTCTCCTTTTCATAAAGAAATGTTTGTTTTTTTTTTTCCCAAGATATTGAATGAGTGAGAATTGATTGAATGTTAACGTGGCAGAGGAAAATTGAGGAACATGTACTACTCTCCGCTGGGCCAATCTGAAAAATGTTTGATAGCTTTCAACATTGGTAGGGTAAATGCTATAGCTATGAACATGCTTTAGAAATTCTAAATTAAGTTTGATTAGATGTGTTGTCAATTCTCTTAGATTTTGAAAATGAAATAGCTTTTACCAAAATGAGTAAATTCAATTTAGTTTCCTTAACATCTTCGTACTATGAATAGGTTTTTCAGGCAGACTTTAAAGTTGGAAATGAGAATTATATCCAATTCGTTTTCTTTGGAGATAAAAGCTTGCTTTAGGCAGTTAACACAATTGTATATCAAATGTCCAGAGTCTATATGACAAAAGGCCCAGAGTTGTATGGCAAGATTGAATCTGTGACATGGTTCACACTTGAAGTCTGGTTTAGCTTTTTTAACTCTGTTAAACTTTACACTCATGTTTGACTTATTAGAGCCCATTTTTATGCTGATTTATTTGTTTATTTATCACAGCTCAAGATAAGATTGCGGATTTTGAGATGAAGCTCATGGATATTGACAGTGAGCATCTTGGAATTCCAGAAGCAGAGTACCATGCTATAGTTAGGATGCCATCTGCAGAGTTTGCAAGAATTTGTAAAGATCTTAGTAGTATTGGTGACACAGGTGATCTTACTGATGATCTTAATGTAGTTAATGCATTACATAAGATTTTTGTTTAGCGTAATATGCCTCTCATGTTGAGTAATTGGTGCTTGCAGTTGTGATTTCTGTTACCAAGGAGGGTGTAAAATTCTCAACAAGAGGAGATATTGGAACTGCCAATGTTGTTTGCAGGCAAAATACCACTGTTGACAAGGTTTGCTTCTCTAGCCTCTATCAAGCACAAAAGTCTGATTTCCCTTTTGGTAGATCACACTGATGTTTTGTCATTGTTCTCTAACATGCAGCCAGAAGAAGCAACGGTTATAGAAATGAACGAGCCAGTGTCACTGACTTTTGCGCTGAGGTATTTGAACTCCTTCACTAAGGCGACTCCCTTGTCAAACACGGTTACCATAAGCTTGTCTTCCGAACTCCCAGTGGTGGTAGAATACAAGATTGCAGAAATGGGGTATGTAAGGTTCTACTTGGCGCCCAAGATAGAGGAGGATGACGAGGAGACTAAGCCTTAAGTTTATTACTTGGAAATTCTCATCCTGCTAGTAGTTAGTCATCACAAGCTTTAGGTCTTGTATATCTTTTTACTGCATTTACTTCCCCTCAATGAGAGAACTTATGTTGAATTCCTTCTTTTTGTACCAGCATTTTAACTTCCTTGTCTGTTGTGCAGTGTGTTAGCATCTTGCCTTACTGCCCATCACATTCTTCGCTCATGTTATTAGCTGGAATGGGCAGAAGTACATAGGCAAATATACAATCAGGATTATGCTTTGATGTTTTGAATCATCGGATGGATACAGTATCTTTAGGGAGTATGCTGCAGCTTGGAAATAACGTCCGTGCATGATAATCTAATTTTACCTTCCTGAACTATGTAAAATGTTGAGCATAGTGATCATGATCTTTTAGATAGCAAAATTTGCAAATGAAGAATGTGAAAGAGCTGTGTATGGCAACTAACTAGATTATTCTTCCAAGTAATTTCACATTACAAATCACAATACCAATCATTAGAACTCCAAATTACAAAAATCAACTACATAAGGCACATGCTCAAACAACACTGAATTATTGGCAACTCCATAATTGAGTTCTCGTGAAAAAGTAACTGTAAATGTATTCCAGATTTTCTTTATGATAAGTTACGGATTCATTTGAGCCAAACAATTTTCAACCTATGGCTACAAGTATACTAGGAAATCTCAACTCTCCAAAGGGAATTCTATTCCAGATTGAGCTTAACATGCCAGTCCCTTGTAAATGAGCAACTATACTGGCATGTGGATTGTGATTAATTTGAACCTGGGCACAAGTTCAAAAATATTAAGGGAAAAATATACCCCCTCAAGGGAATATCACGCTTCCTATTTGGATACATATTCAATGACTGGATTATCGGATAGGAATATAATACTTCAACACCAAATACATCTAAAGATTCACGACTGACTTGGGTATGTACCAGCTTGAGTGACATAACTGTTGCTCAATAATCTTTTTGTCCATTGCATGAATACCATTTCAACTCAAAATAGTATGTCTTTTTTTTTCCCCTTTTGTTCTTTTGTTTCTTTGATCTTTCCATTTTGGCATCCAAACTTCTTGTCACACTACTTAAACCTCGTGAAACGACTCCTGTTACAGAACCCCTCAAATCTCACCAGACAATAATCAGGCACCAACCTTAACAAAATTGCAACCACAAATCATTTCAAGCAGCGTTGTCTCGGAACCATACCCCAATAACAGATATTATCTTGAAATCACGGGAGCCACTTGCCTCATAACGTAATAGTTCAACATGAAAACCACTGTAATAGAACTGTGCAGAAGCTGTCAGCAGTGCCTCCAGTCATCACCAGCATAAATCGATTTATCCCCGAGCTCTTCCTCAATTCTGAGCAACTGCAGATAAAGCATTCATTAAATCAAAAAATTTAAAGAATAACAAAAAAGAAAGACTGCAGTTGAAACAATATTATCAGTTCCATCCAAATCTTTGAATGAATCACTTTATCAAAATAAAATTGAGATAGCATTTGTTATTGTTTTCAGTTGAAGGAAGCACCATCAAGATGACAGCAATAATATCCTTTATTAACATTTCTAATCACGAATATTCTATATTTTAGTCACTCAGTGTTAATCATCAGAGTTTTTTGGGAAGAGACATCTTATCTTCCAAGTCTATACAGGTAATCAGAAGAAAACACATTATGCCTACTCAGGCAGATGAGTACGCTTAACAAGAAACCGTTTCCAAAAGATTTTTAAAGGCACCTAAAGAACAAAAGTTTTTTCTGACTTGTATATAAGCTACTAGAGCTACTCCACAGTCATACTTACTATGTGACAACTCCTGTGCTAGTAAAAACAGAAGAGGCAAACTACAGTATATAATAATAGATAGCTGTCTACCTGGTTGTACTTTGCTAGTCTCTCTCCACGACAAGGGGCACCGGCCTTAATTTGACCAGTGGCAAGGCCAACAGCTAAATCTGCCAGGAAAGAATCTTCACTTTCCCCACTTCTTTGAGATATCACCACGCCCCAGTTGGCATCCTTTGCTAACTTGGTTACTTCAATGGCCTCCGTCACAGTTCCAACCTGATTGATCTGAAATTTGTAGTAAGGCAAAATGGAAGTCAGAAAGACATTGTTAACAAAAATAACATATGTAACATCATCAAGTTGAGGCTATCATAGAGAATTGTTAGTGTTAGAGGAAACCAGGACACCAGAAATCATTAGGAAAGTGAAACAGAAGACTAACACCTTAGGCTACTTTGCTAATTGATCGAACAGATTCAAAGTCATAAACATATTCAATCAAATCAAGTTACCAGCAAACAGCATCTTATGTAAAAGTGCAACACCTGTGTGGTGCTGCTTTTAAATGGTGATAGGTTGTAGATGCTCTAGAGTTCTTCTTACATGGACATTTTGGATCTAATGGAAAGAGAGTAAATACCAGAACCATATTTATCTCATTTAGAAACTAATCTAAAATATCAGGTTGCCGCAGACATGTCATAACCTTGCTAACCATTCACTTGCAAGCACTAAAAGTTTGATTACCAATCAGAAGGTACCTTTAGCAGAAGAGCATTGCAAGCTGCTTCCTGTACAGCTCTCTCTATTCGTTTAGCATTTGACGTCAACAAGTCATCTCCTACAACCTGAATAATAAGAAACTTTATTAACTGAATGGATTCAGTGATGTTGAGCAAGCAAGCACACGTAAACTTGCGATTAGTTTCACAGACGAGCACAGGAGTCAGATCATATAGATAACGGAAGTCCACATGCTTAGCTGAAACTTTGAAGATGTGAGCTCATCACTTAAATTATAAATTGAAGTACTCTTGACTAAAGCTGTGGTGGTGGTTGTGGTGACTTCAGTATCATAAAAATTGCAGAGGATAATTCAAAAGTACGAATGACAAACAAACCTGGCATATTCCAAGACTAGAGAAATACTTGGAGTGTTCCCAATCCTCCTTGTCAAATGGATCTTCAATTGACACAATAGGGTAGGCTATACAGCACCAAACAGGAAGTAATGAGAGTCAGCAAACTTTTCAAATCAAAGACAAATTTTAAAGGTAACTCTAGAGTAAAGAACTAGAAGAGAAAATTATAACTGCAGTAGAGCTACCATAATAGATCTTTCCATTTCAGATAAAAGAGCTTGAAGAGAAAGTTGAGCTGCTATAAAGATACCTTCACATAGTTCTTTGTACATATCAATCATGTCCTCCCCTGACTTAAAATTTTGACCTGATTTATTTGGTGATTTGTAATCCAAATCATACTTGGTACCTAAATAAACAAATCAAACAAAATCAGCCTTTTGTCAACTGTAGATCAACAAAAAACTTCCACAAATTAGGATAAATCAGAATATTAAATTTGATCGGAGTTACAGCGGATCCTAAGAGGTGGTTGCATGCTCAAAGAATTCAGCAGGCAACTAACATATCAGGAAATATTTCTGTCTAACCAAAAGGCAATTTTCCACTCTAAAAAATAAAGGAATGATACAGACAGAGTATTACTGACAGGAGAGGACACAACTTAGGTGTTTGAAAATAAACAGTTCAAAGCAACTTTGAGCAAGATGACGTCTAGGAGGGTGAAATAGGGTACATCATTAAATGAGACTTAGTTACATCATACAATATGCGAAACATATAAAATCCAAAAGTACTAGACCTAGATAACATGTCAATCATAAGCGTTGAAATACGCAACAAATAAAGGTAAAGGCATGTGTAGATGCCAAAAACGACACTAAAATGCTAAATATTGTCTGCATAGATCTTTATGAATAATTAAACACAAATATAACATAGTATTCATAACATGGCCAGAGTTGGAATTTGCTATTAATATTTCTTTTTCTTCAAACTAAGTGTTCACACATTTTGTGATACAAAAACAAAAAGGTGTTTGGTTTCACTAAATTTTCTGGTGAAATACATTTACCCCTCATGATATTCACCTCCAATTATGTATGTTGAATCATTTATTGATGTAACAACACTAACAATCCTATAACACCTATTTATATACTTCACGCTGAATTCCATGAATGAAAACATTAAACCACACAACATTTCTTGTTTCCATTTCCATTCCTACCTAAACTATGTAGCCAAAACCCACTTTCTTTTATCACATACAAAAAACACCACTAATCCAAACACATCCTCATTTTCATACTAAAACCAATACAAAAACAAAGTTGAGCTGGAAAGATGAAACTAAAATTAAGTATGAGAAAGAAACTAAAAGGTCTTTTCATTTTATAAAAGCATATTGCTACGGAAGAATGACTTGAGTGCCACTGCCGCCTCAAAGAAAGACCAAATTCACAGTTACATCATAATGCTGTCAGAAAAACTAAATTTTATACTAAACCCACTGAAATTGTGGTAAACATAATTGAATCTCCCAGTTCTCATATTTCTTTCACCAGTTTTCAACGATCCACAACTTCCATTGTAAAGAAAATTACAGAATAGTCACTCTTTCTGTTCCCATATTTCCTAATCGGACCATTTTAAAGGATTCAACCATCATTCATGCTTTAAACAATCAAATAAATAAAATAAAATGAACAAAGAGGACATTTGGACCTCAACGCAACACCCTAATTTGGATATTTTGGTGCTTGTGGAAAAGGGTCAGCTTGAAACTGTGGCACTAGAGCCATATCTTGGGAGCTAGACATATGCACAAAATTACTTCGATATCTTGGATAAGGACTTTTTTTGCACAGGTTCGTGGCACCTCAAAATTTGTTTAACCTAGCAAGATAGTACATTCTTTCATGGTAAAGGTGCTGTCTCATAAGACGAGGAACATCACCTATGCAAAATTCAGTAGCACCAACACCAATTGCTATCTTTATTTTCTCGTTATATCCCGTTCTGGCAATGGCCTCCTTTACAAAATCCAAGCCTTCTTTCAAGCTGCATGTGCAAAAATTAAGATCATGATTTCACTCAACAGATGAGATCAAATGAGGAAAACTTGCCTGGATATATTTGGAGCAAACCCACCATCTTCCCCAACATTACATCCATGTGAACCATATTTTTCTGTAATCACAGCCTGATGAACCAAGAAGAGGACTAGTAAATAATGTGAAATGCAAGTCATAGAGAGTTTTCAGTCAAGTTTCAACCAAACAAGTTTATCATTCAAACAAAATGCATACTATTTATGGATATAGAGAAAGTTTCTCCCCTTAGTTTGATTTTGTTGTTTCGGTGGTCTCCTTTTAGAAGCATAGAAAAAGAATTTGGATATAAGGTTGTGTAGCTTTGGAAGACAAAAGAATGTTTGGTTTTCTTTATAGGGGAGAAAAGTTACTATAAATGCCAAATCATGTTCCAAAAAGTATTTCTTTTTACATTTATGTTTAAAAATGAGATTTATGCAGTTAATGTACTATTTGACAATGGGGAATCAACATATGATAATTGGATGATATTTTTAATTATTACAAACGGGGTAGAATATAATAGTTATTTCATAATTATTAAGAATTAGTAATATGTATAAAATATTTCTGGAGGTAATAACATATATGTTGGACTAAGATTGGAAGAACATCTTTAATATTGGTTTAGAAACTTGTTCACATGCATACGCATTTGCATGGAAAACTCTAACATTTCAGAGATTATATTTACAATGGAATTTACTGTAGTATGTATAGATAACTATTTATATATATATATATATATACAACTATAAGTCCTTCACCTTAATCTGCTAATAAATTATAGTAATAAAGAAAGATGTATATAATTACATATACACATTTTATGCTCCTTCATTAATTTCCCGAATCCAGATGGAAAACACTGATGGATTGAATACCACCAGCCCATTATCAAGATGGAGCAAAAAGATTAGCTGTTGTGCAGCAATTAAAGACTGAAACCCAGATAAAAGGTAAAGAAAAGAAAGAAAGAACAGTTGGAAGTTTAATGGATAGTGAGTTCGTGCTAGGTATGTGTCTTTGTGCTTTCTAGGAGAGGACAATTGCTTGGCAATATATCTGAGGGAAGAATAGCATGTACGCAATATGCGACCTGTTTGGCAATGTGCAAAGAGTTGGACCACCCAGTACAAGAGAAGGAAGGAATATAACAAGAGCATGGTCCAAGAGGATGCTTTTTGTTATATTTTCCAAATTAACTAAAAAAAAGAGAGAGAAGGGGCATAAATTTCATTCACACCTCTTTCTTTCTATTTAAAAACAAAATTAAGTTATTTACAAAAGCATGGATGAAATCCACGTTTTTATAATTTTAATTAGGACAGAGAAAGGTGCTGGAGACAGGCCAATATTTTCAGTCTTGGCCTGTCTCCAAGAGTTGTTTTTTCACAAGACACACCCAAACATTTGTGAGATTTAGGAAAAACAAAAACAAAGCAAGTTGTTAGAGTCTTGCCAGGATCCTGTATGATTGACATCATAATAAGCACTCTCAATGGCATGCACACTAGAACCTTCATTCTTGAGATGTCAATGTAGAGAAAATAAGCATACAGACAATGTCGATGCAAGTTTTGTTACTAGCATAAACCATAAAAGTACTAAGAAAGAAGTCCTATTAGATCACTTTGATACCAGCATAAACCACAAAAGTGCTTTCAAATCATTTTTCAGACTAAGGAAGTAAATACAAATAAAGGGATGAATTGTAAAGTATGACTGGAACAGAGCAAAGGATAATTAAACTTTGAACAGTTTCAATCCTTACTAAAAAGAAATTAAAACAGGAAAATTAAATATTACAAATAAAGGCATTCTTTACTTTGGAGAACTCACCTTCAAATGTTGATAAGTTTCAGACCCTATTTGCAATGCTTCCTCAAATTTTCTTGCCCCAACAGGAAGAATCATAATTTCCTGATAACATTTTAGTTGTCATTGTCAGTTACATGAGGGACTAAGGGTCAGTGGATAGGGTATTCAGTTCCTCATTGACACAGTAGAATAACATGCTTGTATACTCGTCCATTTAAAATAGGAATTAATTAATAACACTGTTGGGATGAATAATCCATTCCGGCATAACTGCATATAGTCCGGGTACATGGTGTGCTTTGAATATTTGTTCAATGACATCACACAACTGATACAGAGAATAGTTTATCAAAGAGAATAATAGAAAAGTACAGATGACTTAGACTGGCAATCAGACTGGAAAAACCAACTGCAGGAAGCCCAAGTGCCCCTTGCACTAACATGGGTAGTGCTTGCGCTGCCAGTGCATAAATTCCCCAAGACAGAGAGTAAGTACTGGACAATGGTAAAAAGACCCACCAAATACTCTCATTCTCAATTTCAGTTCCAAAAACACCATGCTCACTAAAAACAAGAAGACATTTCTCATACTTAAATAAAAAATAACTAAGTTTTGTGGCAGGTTCCGAATTCTTTGTGAGGCTTAGTAATCAAAACTTTTGAGCATGCTATTAGCATGTGTGAAAATCAAAGATGAGACAAGCTATGTCAATTAAATATAGAAACACGTCGTTGCCATATGTAATTCAACCACATTACCTGAATTGCCAGAATGTTCCCAGCATGTTTTCCACCACTTATGAGAGTGAAAGCTGGAACAGGAATATGGTAATTCGTTTTACCAGCAAGATCAGCAATGTGTTTGTAGAGTGGAACCTAAAATGAACTTTTAAGCAGAATTAGAACAAGATTTCTTCGTCTGTCAAAGAAAAGTTACATAGTCAAGTTTTCATGCCTCCTTTTCAGCTGCCCCTGCTTTGCAAGCGGCCATTGAGACTGCTAGAATTGCATTTGCCCCAAGTTCACCCTATAAGTAAACCAGCAAGCTTAATCTGGAGAATAGATACAATTTGGCAAGTCTTTCAAATGGCAGGGGGTGCCAAATAACATATGAGCGGAGTCATGTATAACCCAGATGTAACATAAATCTGAATCTTCCGCATACACACACATAAAACTAAATAACTCCGATCACAGAACAAAAGCTACCTTCTTCTCGGTCTTGTCCAAGTCTATCATGGCTTGATCAATTTGAACTTGAAGAGTTGGATCCATACCAATTAAAGCTTCTGATATTTTTTCATTGATATTCTTAACGGCTCTACTGACACCATTTCCAAGATACATTCCCTTGTCTCCATCTCGCAACTCAATAGCCTCGTACCTGGGTACAATAGCAAATAATAAATTCATACACAACTTGTAAGAAATCAAAGTGGATGGTCTCAGTCCCTTCCATATAACAAAGCTAAACAAAATACATGTGATTCATGTAACCAAATGATAAAACTAACTGGCACAGACACAACAATGTGCAGATATTTCTTATATTGAAACATCAGACTAATCGACATCAACAAGGGTTCGAAAATCAAAGCCCCAAAAGTAATTACATCTAACGAGTAACTGGTGCCAGACTGCCAGGTGAAATGGTAGCTAGAGCAACAAACTGAACCAGAAAACCATCTAGCCTTTCTCATAATAGCATCAGTTAGAAGAGAAACCAAGAAGATCAAAGGCCTTGCTAAAAACCTTACAAAGTGGATGATCTCAGTGCCTTCCTATAACAATGTGTATTCTGCTGAACAAGATAGTATTCAGACAAGTCAAGGGCTGATAGCTTTAAGAAAATTGCTGTAAACATGATAAAAAGAAGAGCAAAAAGACACCAGAATGAGCAAATGCAAGTAAAGACCAGCTAACTACGTAATATTCTCCAACGATTATAGAGTAAAACTCGAGTATCTCATCAGATGGCTCTCCTTCTCAAAAGGACTACATAGTTAAAATTTACATCTACCTTTATTTTTGTAGTCTTAAATGTCTCCATTAAATGGTTAGGATTAACTACATTTAGTATGTCTCCATTGAACTTGCTTTGATAAAAAGCAAAATTGAGCTCGACAAGCTAGATAACTTTACATTATTTCATAACTTCTGAAATATCCAATTCGAGCTCATAAGTTCATCATTCTTCGAAACGTGAAATCTCTCATCCTTGGTTTCATATGTCAACAATACGATCTAATCTCAAATAATCTGATTGATTCTTTCTCCACTATAACCACCTCACCCTACACATAAATACACACATCCAAAGAACAATATACCCAAACCTAAAATATAAATAATAGACTAAACAGAATAACGATACAGATAGAAACCTTTTTCGTTTTGAATCCTAATAAAAACAATATCATAAACAAGGAAGGGGAGACAAATGCTTACATCCCAGAGGAGACGCCGCTAGGTGCGGAAGCCCGAAACACGCCTTTATTGGTGTGCAAATCGACCTCAACAGTGGGAATTCCTCTGCTGTCGAGAATTTGCCTGGCTTTAACCTTGGTGATGACAGAGGGCACGGATTTCCTCATGTGATTGGAGATGAAGAGCACGGGATCCGGCGTCTTCGCTCTAACTGCGGCATTAACGGCGTCTTCTATTTTCCTGGAGAGCATGTGCTTGTCCAGATACTCCTGCACCGACATTTTCTTCTCGTCACTGAAATCACTATAACGCTTCTGGTTTTTCTTCTACTTCTTCCTCTTCTTCTGCTTGCTGCAACTGAAATACCAGAGCTTTGAGACTGAATTGGAAATAATGGGGTAGGGTTTGAAGATTTTGGGAGATGATCCGAAACCGAGGTAGATGGACGGAGAAATGGGTGCGGGCGGGTGTATGCTAGAGGTTTAAGCAAATCAAAATCCAAAATTCCAAATCTATTCATGCCTCATGCTATGAATGTCCGATTTTATTCTAATTTCAAGTTCAAGACCTTGAAATTATTTAAATCAAAATCTATCAACAATATATTATTAAAAGAAATTTCATACCTACAAATTCATCAATTTATTAAAGTTTAAACATAGTTAAGTAGTAAAATAAAAATGTATTTGTATCAGAACGTTTCATAATATTTTCTTTAAAATTTAATGAATTTATCCAAATTAATTACAAAAATATTATGTATTAATATTTTGTATAAATTTTTATAATCTTATTACAAAATTTATTTTTAAAATAAAATTTAATATTGGGTATAAAATATATGAACAGTTAAAACGTTTTAAATACGGGTTTAAGTGCGTAAAATTAGAATGTTTGAAGCCCAAACTCAATAATTTAGATGTATGGATCCGCCCAACATTTGTGCCATCGCTAGTCCTATTCCTAAGTTTGCCGAAAGGGCTTTCAGAAGAAATTAGTAGGACAAGAGAGAGTTTTGGAAGTCCATTGGCAGCCCAAACCCAAATACCAAGATACAATTCTCTGTTAGATTCCATAAATTATCAATTTCTTTTTTCAATTTTCCAAACTGGTAAAAATAAAATCAAATCTTGAAAGTAGAAACAAAAACTTCCTTTTCACCTTATTTTTTTTCAACATATACAAAACCACCCAAAAGAAAAAACAATTCGGTAACAATTGGGAGTGTATTCTCTATTTAATCTACATGTAGTATGTTATTTTTTTTAATTTCAATCTACATGGTAATAATGTCAAATTAAATGCCAAAACTCTTAAAATAATATCAATTCAGAATTTTCAATTCAATATTTGATGTCACTTGAAATTTAAATTCCAACACAGTTTGATTTATTTACTTAGGTGCACAAATAAGTCAAACTTACAGGGTGTGGTGTTCTCTAAGCTTATTTAAAATATCCTACAGGCTCGTACATTCTGTGAGATATTTTAAATGTTTATAAGATTTTGAATTTTACTTTAAAATTAAAATTTTAAAGTATTTGAATAAAATAAAATTGTGGATCAAAGTTGAAGGAGCTTGTTAATAATTTAAAAATAAATAAAAAAATTCTTGTGTTTTTTTTTTTAAAGTTATAAAGTCTTAACATTTTTGTATCTAATAAACCGATTCATTAAGGGTGTATTTGAATTGATAGATTTGAATTTGAATGAAGAATTTGAAAAGAAGTCCATTCGTTAAGGGTGTATCAACTTATTGTTGAAAATAAACTGATTTTTATTTTATTTTATAACTTGTGCTTTTGAATCGTATAAATTAAATTAATTTAACCGAAAAGTTATGAATAGTTTTCTATCCGTTTCTGCAACTTATTAGTAACATTACAAATACTATATTATTTTTCCAAACACTTTTGACTTAAAACTTTTTTTCACTTATTAACTTTTACTTTGAAATATTTATAACTTGTACCCCTATGTTACTTACAATTTATTAACACAACAAAAGTAAAAGTTATTGCAATTGCACGTTAATCTCTTGAGAAAAATCAAAGAATTTTCAGTACTGATAAATACCAAATGGTATAGGCCTAATATACTGGAAACGTCCCTCTCAAAGCGACATTCTCTACAACTGGAAGTTTGTATCTTATACATACACAAAAGATAACTCTAATCTTCCACCACATATCATGCACGTAGTGGTCTACTTAAACTATACATACAACGCCGCTGGCCGTCCATTCCAACGCGGACAAATTCCATCAACGGCCGTGTGAAGAAGATACCGAAGATCCAGGATAAGTCTCATACGGCGACGTCTTGCTTCCGAAAAACAAGTCCGATAAGTAATTATCCAAATCTTCGGGGACATATCTGACAATTGGCACCATGCCTGGTTCCCGAGCGTACTTCCCTCTATGTTTCTGGTAGAAGGCCCGGTAACCCGGAACGATCATTTTGGCCAGAGAAATTTTCACCTCGTCGCGCAGTTTCGGGTCGGGTATGACCCAGGAGGTCTGCTTCTTGTATGCCTCCTCGAAGGCTAAGTTGAATCGTCTGAAGCATTCCCTCGCTTCCTCAAGGGGAATCTCCGCCGTTGGATCATCGGGCAATGAGGAGACCACTTTACTCCAACCCATTCTCTCGTAGTTGGCTACGTAGCGGTTCACCTTTGAGCGGGTCTTCCAGATCCAGTCGAGTCCCATCAGGAGCCCCAGATTGGAGTTCTGGACCTTGGAAACGACGTAGTTCAAGTTGTTTGCCAGGAACAAGTAGGACAGTGCGACGTCGTTGTACAGCACAGCTTTTCCGTCCAGCTTACAGAGGAGCACGAGAATGACCCACGCGAGGCGGGCGGTTATAGCCGCAGCTGAAGGGTCCTCTCCGCCGCCGGAGGTGGGGCTGGAGAAATAAGATTCCGGCAGAGGCGTCTGCGCGGTCACTGGCCAGTCCGCTAATATGTCGGAGAGTGCGCCGCTGTAATCGCAGAGGAAAACGAGGTAATTCATCACGTAGCGAGTGAGCGGGTGCACTGCGCCGGCCGTTGGCGTTTTTGAGGAGTCCTTCTGAATCGCCGCCTCAAATTGGTCCAACATAATCCTCACCGCTTCCCCCAGCTTCACCAGCGCCGCCACCGCCTCTGACCTCACTGCGGACAACGATTCGTGAGAAAAAATCAATTCAATCTCCGGCCACAGGTCAGAGATTGACTCGTAGAGGTCCAGAGCGCGGAACATTTTCTCCGGCGAGAGAATTTTCTTACTCTTCCCGAAATTTTCGGGGAAACTAAACAAACTCAGAGCCGCATCCCTAGAAATCTCGGTGAAGCACGACTCGGCAATCTTCTCCGACGAGGAGAAGACGATATCGCAGAGAATCCTTTCGCCGTGGAACAGGGTTTTTACTGCAATTTTGACTGCGTGGAGCCAGTTCTTGATTTTCGGCTCCAGAACATTCCATTCCATTTTCTGCATCTGAGAATGGTTTAATTTTTCAACTCCCAAATAGTACAAAGCCTCGTCGACTATCGATTTCCGGATGAGTTTGTAAATGTTGACGCATTCTCTTGCGTAACCAGAGGCAATCATACACTCAGCAATACTCTTCAAATCCGCCATGGCAACATCCAAAGCTCTTTCAGCTTCGGATGGCGAATTCCCACCTCGAGGCGGGGTGCGCGGAGGAGTTCGCGGCGGCGTCGTGCTCTCTTCCTCTTCGGAAATTTCATCTTCATAGTAGTCGGAAATGGTGGACCTGGTGGAAGCCCTGGAGGACATTCCAGAGACCGATTCAGAATCAAGATTTCTTCTGTTGGCTGATAAAATTACATAAAATTCCTTCTCGAGTCTTTTGATTGCAATCTGCATCAAATTCTGAGCTCTGACGAGTTTATGGGAGCTGGAAGTCAGCTTCACGTAATAGTGCATGGCGCTCTGCAATCCACTCACGGCTTCAAGAAATCTCTTGGCTTCTCTTCTGTCGTCGGCAAAGAGAGGCGAGAATTTCTCGTGGTTATGGGCATCCAAATCCCATTTCCGGACTATGGATTCCGCGTGGTCGATATTCTCCTCCATCATCGTGTCGGAGAAAGTATGGTGGGCGGCTGCGCGGGGCGGCGTGGAAGAAGGGGAGACGTGGCTGCCATGATGTGAAGGAGAAGAACCCCTGCTGGAAAACAATGAACCACCCTTCATTTTTCTCGAATAATAAAGACTTAAGTTGAAATTTGCGAAAGTAATTGATGGTGTTGGGGATGAACAAGTAACTGAGAAGGAGTGGAAAATAGAGGAGAGGTTTTCAGTTGCTTGAGAGTTTGAGAGAGAGAGAGAGAAATGGGTTCTAACAAATGGAAGAGGGGACAGGGGGGGTATATATAGAGAGAGGGGACTGGGGAGAGAAAAGGGTGGTTGACTGAGCAAAGAGAGAAGTAGAAAAAAGGAAGGCACGGTGAAGGCGTTGCCTTTTCATTGGAACCAACGAAAAGTAATAATCTGGGGGATTGGGAACAAGAACAAGCAATTGGGTCGGCGTCTGCAGGAACAATCAACTCTAGTCAAACCATGAATTCTTAACCTTTACTATTTTCATATTTTTAATGTGGATATCCAAATCAACAGATAACTCAGTTTCATTTATCTTATTATGTTATCAGTATGCATTTTTTAAAGACATGAATATATAGCCAAAAAAATTAGTGTATAATTAAGTACATCTAACTAGAAGTATTCATTAAATTAAAAATTCGATTCCCATATTTAATTCTTAATTTTACAAAACTTGGTATCAGTTATATTTTAGATTTTTATTTTTAATTTATCAAATCATACTAAAAACCAAAATATTATTATTAAATTAAGCATATGCATAATTTTATATTTACCAATTATTTTTACATCATCTTAATTATATTACTTATCAAAATTTAAAAAAAATAATTATTTTAATAAAAAAAGTTGGTTTATCTAAGCATCAAGCTGAAATTTTGAAAGAGAAAAAACAAAATAAGTTACTATCAAAATCGAATCCAATTGGCATACTGAATATCTGATGTATTAAAATTTCGGTCTGATTTTATCAAATGAACTCGTGAACCTAAACCAAACATAGGTTGTGCAGGATGCTTCTGTGAAAAATAAATCATGGATGTAAGAATAAGAGAGCGACTTATTTGCAGATTGAATTTTATATTATAAAAATTTATTTTATATTTTATTTCATCCAACATATACACGTCATGTACATAAAGTAATTTTCAAAATAAAATAGATGACATGTTATTTTTTTTTTATAAATGTAACGTATATACAGTTAAATGAAGTAAAAGATATAATGAGAATTGTATAACAAAATCCAACCCGATTTATCTGTGGGTTTGTAAGCGCGAGAAATACAAGGAACTCTCAACAGGTTGTGTCTAGCTGGGGATTTGGCTTGTTTTTTACCCATTAATGCTTACACAAATTCCCTTCAACCCAAAACACCTCCTTATTTTTGTTTCTATAATTTATAATTTTTATTTCATTAGATTAGATGATATAAATTCTCACCACTTTATTTCAGTTTTATTTGAATATATGGGATTTAAAGTTTTTTTTTTAATTAGACCTCATTTCGCTTTATATATTTTAGAAAGGAAAAAAAAAAAACATTCACAATATTGTGAACATGGAAATGGTATGGTTCTTTCGGACTATTTTCTTTTTGGCTAAAAAAACATAAATATTATCATTTAATTTTGAATTTTGTTAAGTATGTTATGAAAAAAATGCACATAATCACAACATAATTTCTTAAAAATATGATTAAGATCATATAAATTTATACTAGCATAATAATTTTTACACGATGTTTATTTGCATATTTATTTATATTACGTGTTTTGAACTCGTACAATTCAACCTTTATTTGTAAATTAGATAATTAATTAATACTTCATCTTATTCATGCAAATGCTGTTTTTTGATCGTATTCAAATTTCATCCGGAATATGTTACAGTAACTCGAGGTTTTTTCAAAATAAAAAAATTCAATGTTTCATAATAATTTATTGAACATCAAGCTTGTTGTTTGATACAGGTTAAATACATAAAATTACCAAAATACCCTTATTTTGACCTAATAATTCGAGATCACAACCTTTAACAGTTGGACATGTTGCACAATCCAAGCAAGTCTAATGCATTCCACATTGGTTCAAACGTATAAGTAGTGCCTCATTTTCCTTCTACAGGTATGATTGGTATAACAATCTAATATACGAATAATCACTTTATAAATTTAAAGGTAAATTATAATTTCCTTTTCTGAACTTTGGCTTAATTATAAATATCTCCTTATTATTTGAAAAATTACAAGTACTCTCCTTAAATGAAAAATAATTATGTAACCCCTAAATGATAAAGTGGATAATACTATTTTATCCTTACTAATTTTTTTTAAAAAACTATTTTAAAAAATGAAAAAAAAAATTGAGGGTAAATAAACAATTATAGGGAATATTAGCTCATAAAAATATTTTAAAAAATTATAAAATATATATCACATTATAATTTTAATTCAGCATTTTGGTCGATTCACTATAAAATTTGGATGAAAACCTAACGCAATAAGCTTGTTTTTAGATAAATATTAAAATCAGGGAAATATTTGTATTTTTTTAAATATTAAAAAGATAATTACAATTATGTCGAAAAGCAAGAAAAGTAATTATGATTTATCCTTAATTTAATTAGGGCATAACTTGGAATCAATGCTGACACAGCATTTTTCCTTATAATTTATCCCGACCCTTTCACCACAAGCATTTTTCCTAATAATATACTTATATATTTGCTTCTGCTTTTTGGGCCTAGTTTTGATAGTTTGTTGCATGTGTATATCGACTACATATATAAAATGATTTACATATTCTACAAAATTACAAATATATATATTATGAAAATATTGAACAAAATATAAATAAAAAAGAACTTAATTAGGCTAAATTTATGATGGACAAATTAACCAGTATTATGAATAAAGTTTTTTATATTTTATTCCGAATTTTATTAGATCTTTTATTTCATCTAATACATCAAAAAATTATTTCATCTCTTACATAAATGGAAAATGAAAAATTGTAATGTATATATGTTAAATGAAATAAAATTTATGAGTGGATTAAAATATGAAAATATTTGAAAAGGTGATGAAGAGAGAAGTAGAAACAAAAAAGAAATACGAAAATTCCAAATTCTTGATTCCTAATAAAATTCAACAAAGATTGGTCAACTATAGTGGTCTATGGTCTAATTTACATCTCTAATCTGCTTTTTGTATAGAACAGTTGGTCAGGTTTTTAGGTCGTTCACATCCATGCATTATGGACAAAAGAAAAGAAGGCTATTCATCCAACTTTCCTAACTCAATAAGTTTCGAGGTGATGTTTAAATTTTATTAGATATATACGTATTTATCTTATTTTATATGATTTATTATAATTTATTTATTATTAATAATTATATTAATGTATTGATTGAATTAAATTATTATATTTTTTTTACTATAATTAATAAAAAAAAAAATAACGTTCCTAACTCCCACAAGTTCTGAACTTCATGCCTAATTCTCTTTATAACCTACGTAAAAATCTTTTGTCAAATGGTCCCATCCTAGACATATATATATATATATAATAATTGATATATAATCTTTGAAATTGAATGTGGGAGACCTTTTCATCTCTATTCCAACTGCCCTATAATTTAAGGCACTGCCAAACCATCCCTATCGTAGGGCAATTTCAATAATAAATTGAGGAAAATTATAATTGAGACTTCTTCAAACGCTTTTGCTATATTCAGAAACTATGACCAACATTTTATGCCTTTTTCAGTAAACTGTTGACCTAAATCCTATAAATATTTGGTTCAAAATTGACCTTTTCATTGTCTTCCTCACAAATATTGGACTATAAGAAAATATAATATTAGGGACGAGAAAATATTAAAATTGTCATTAGTTATATATATTAACATATAAAGTAATAAAAAAATTTTATTTTATTATTATAATGATTATTATATATCCACTTGTTTCAATATATATATATATATATGGTAAAAAAACTTAGAAACTTAAAAAGATGTTATTTGCACATGATAATAATGTATATATTTGAAATGTGGGCTATGTATCATTCTTTTTAATTAATTTATGTTGTACATTTTTAAATTTCAAATTTTGCTTAATGAGATAATAGGGTCGTAAAATATTTCATAATTAACATCAATATTGTATGTTGTAACGACTAGTTTTGAAATGGTAGATCTAGATCTACTATGAACCCTGCATGGAAATATGGAATCTATAAAATAAAAAATCAAAAAAATAGAAGCAAAAACAAGTAACATATGTTTGCAAGTGTACGAAAGCTCTCACGAGACATCACATGATTAGTGAATTAGATTTTTTATTCCGGTGATGTCTTAACTTATTAGTTAAAGTAATGTTTTATAAATAAGTTTGAGGTAATGGATTTGTGTCTCATCGGATGCATGATTTTACTTGAGTTGTTATAATTTATTTATTGTTATTAATTATATTGATGTATTGATTGAATTGATGTGTTACTCACTTTATTGAGATGTTGATGTAATCATATAACTAACAATTTAAAAAATTCACGAACAATGTAATGTTCTTCTTTAGCAAAATCACCGAATCTGCTGACATTAGCAAAAATATTGAATGACAATTCATATTTACCTAGATTGATTTATTGTAGGTCAAACAAATCATTTTTTTATCAAAACACCCTTATATATCTTCACACGCTAATGCATGTGGGAAAGTTATCTTCATCTTTAAAATGGTAGTTTGGTAAGAAAAATATTTGTTTGATCTACAATAAGTCATTAATAAGTAAATCAGGGATAAATATAGATTTTCATTCAAATTTTTTACTAATATCAATAAATTTGGTAAATTTTCACTAACAGGGGATTTATTTATTAAATAAAAATGAACATTAAGAATACTAAATATAATTTTTTAAATTATAAAAGATTTATATATAATTATACGGAGTATCCAGTTTATTCTTTTATATTAGGAGGGAGAAAAGTAGTAATATTGGTATAAACGTTGAATGGCTTTGGTATTTGAAGATTAGCATTAAAAATTGAGTTTGACATGAAAAATGAGGAGTACGTGAGAGTCGTCCAAATACTTAATAAACAAAGCAGCGCGTGTAGTATAAAAGTTTGACCATACGTATTTATTCACTCATTTTGTAAGAATGACGACTTTCAATCAAATAATTGTTAGTGCGATTTTGTGTGTTGAAGTGAAGTTGTGGTGGTGCATAACTCGTAAAAATCCCTATACAATTATGAAAATATGTGTTGGTCATGAAACTATTTAGATTTTGTCCATACCAAAGAACACATGAATTAAGAATTTAAATAAAAAAAGAGTGGAATAAAATTTCTTTATTCTATAAATATAAATATTTGATACCTAATATTCCAAAATTGCTGTGAAATAGTCTTACAGATGACTTATTGTCAACTAATACTATTCTTGGTAGCAAGAGAGTAAGCAAAATGAAGATAATTACAAATATGCACAATTAATTAAACAATAGTTATGTCATTTTTTGTTGAGTCGAGAAGGAATTTTGTTTTTGGAGCAACGACTTGGTCATATATATATATATATATATATGGTTGTGGGTTCATAAAAGACA
The DNA here is from genome assembly GCF_000512975.1 of Sesamum indicum. Classification (NCBI taxonomy): domain Eukaryota; kingdom Viridiplantae; phylum Streptophyta; class Magnoliopsida; order Lamiales; family Pedaliaceae; genus Sesamum; species Sesamum indicum. The sequence goes on from NC_026153.1 coordinate 2,865,046, forward strand.
TATATATATATATATATCTATATATATATGATGCAATAGTTTGACGTTGTTAAATAGGACTGCCCCAGCTATGTACTCTGCAAATACATGTCATCTATCTGCCCAATATCATACTCAAATCGTTTGTAGGACTTGTCACTATGATTCAACACTTTTAAGGATAATTCATGCTTTCTGTTTTTGGTTTGTTTGAATTCAACCCCACCCAATCACCCAAAATTATAATTATAAATACACAATCCAATTTATTAGTGAACTTGCAAACTCAACAAAAGACTTAATACCTAACTGTTGGTCTCCACATCAGATCTAAAATCTTTATTATTATTATTGTTGTCGTTTTGAGGTGTAATAATTCCAACAAGTTAAGTATGTAATTAGGTATATAGGATTTGAACATGTGAATGTGTGCTTGTATATATAATTTAATCTTTTATTTATTAGGTATTATTATTATTATTTTGTTCTCTTGGATGATGACTAAGTCAGCCTCTTGGATAATACGTCAAACTGATACATCTGGATGCCTTTAGTTTTAGCTAAAATTTCCGACAAAAGTGTTCATAAATATTATGGTAAATTGTATGTGTTGAAAAGAAATATTTATAGGATCAAATATAAGTTGATACGAAGACAATTCAGGTATATGTGCGGGCCACTAGAATCTCATGAAAGAATCAGCATGTTTGTTTACGTTTTCATTTTCAATTTTCAGTTTTTGAAATATTGATTAATATGAAAATATATTTGTTTATGCTGATTTTATTAAAAATATATTGATTTGACACCATAATTTAATATAAAACACAATTATTTATTAATTCAAACATATTCTCATTTCAAAAGAAAATGCTTATAACATAGCTATTTCATTGAATTAGTTTTTCCTCTAAAAAAAATTATAATATTTTAATTATACTTTATATACATTTTTTATTTTGTGTAGAAAATGACATCATTTATTTTATGTTAAAAAAATATACACATTTGCGATCACAATGTTTTCTTTTTAATAGCGCGTTTCCTATTAACTCATTGTTGAAAATAAGTTGAAAAAAGGGTTCCTAATTCATAGTTTTTGTTTTTGAATTGTTTAAAAAATTAAGTTAATTTAAGCAAAAAATTATAAGCAACTCCCTACTAACTTCTGTAACTTGCTAATAAAACTGTAAATATTAAGTTGTTTTTTTAAAGTAAATATTCCAACTTCAATTCCCCCCCCCCCCTACTTTCTACTTTTATTTTTAAATATTCCCAACTATTATTCTGCCTAACGTACAATTTCGTTTTAAATTTATTCGCACCGCAAAAAACAAAAGCTATTGCAAACACTGCTTAATTATGAGTGTGAAAGGTAGAAGGTAGTGGTGTTGAGAAGGGAGTTATAATTAGAGATAGAGAGAAGCGTAGAACTTAGACAAATATGTGCACAAATGTATAAAACTCAAAGTGTTTGTTGTGTATAGTGTTTATATATAGAAATTCTAGAATTAGGAACTCCATCTACACCAACTTCAAATTACCATCTCTTTCTTTATAACCGTTGTTTTTATTTTTTTTCTGGAAATCAAAATAACTTGATGACTCTAACAATAATTATGTATTGAAGTCTTTAAACAATAAATTAGAAATTTATTTATTTTTAATATTTTATAAACTTTCAAAACATATAATAAAATATATTGAAGAGATTATAAATTGGGAGAAAGAGCCTCTGAATAACGCCAAAATCGCGTGTGTACCCTCAGCATTCAAGATTTGACGACTTAACAATTCCTTCAAGTTAAGTAATCGTGAATGGTATTAATTGATGTGGAAATTATACATTAAAATTACTGAAACAAACAGCGACTTCAGTTTCCGGTCCCAACACGTCGCATTCTTTAGCAATTGCGTTGCCTCGTTACCACGATTTAATTGCTTGATGAAAGACAACTGGGATTAAAAAATAATATAAAAACAAATAATTGAGACAAGGAAAAAAAAATCAAAATCGCTATCAGAAGAAAAAGGAGTTGAGTGATGATAGGTATATGTGTAGAAGCGCATATTACAACTTGCATTATCTTATTATATAATAATTATGGCATTTACAACATATCCCAATAATCACTCAAATTAGTCCAAATTTATCTATACTATTTATTAAGTGTGAGGAAGTCAGAGTAACGATATTTAATTAAAAAGACACATGTTAATCAAAATACTTTTAATTACGTGTATTTATTTTTACACAAAATAACCCTCTCTTTTGATGTCTCTGTTAATAATATTTTGTCCACGCACATTTAAAATTAACAAAAAAAAATATTGAAGTACAATATAGCTATTTATTTTATTTTTTATAATTAATTAAAAAATTAAATTATGCATACTCGTCGACTGTACTCCTGTAGCTGGTATATATTATTACACTAGCAACCACATCATTATAAGTATCGTAAGTCTTCTTGTATAATTGACTATGCAAAAATCACTAAAATGGGTGTGTATATATATAGCAAACTTTGTTAACATCATCCAGTTACTAAAATTAAATTTGGGGAGCATGTAACTGGGGAAGTCTATTGACTAAGACCTGAATCAACCCAGAAATTAACAACGTAATGATTAACAAATCATTTACCGCCTGATTACTAATCAAACAACACATAAAGAACGTATCATGTCAAGATATCAATTCAGGCCACATCGTACTTAATTATGTATAACTAACATATATTACACATGCACACACACAGACACAGTAGTTAATCTTTTGATTAAGTCAAGAATATTATTGTTTTGGATTGATCCAAAACATTGATAAAGTTGGTATGGTGGGGGGGTCAAGAATGGGAAGTCGGACCTAATTATTCCCTTATCATTCATGTGATGGTGATTTGGATGTGGATGTGGAGTATATATATACTTTTTATTTATTATTTCGGAATAAATTGACTCAGCAACATCGGAAAGACTAATGCTGCTTTTCGATTAATTAAGATAATTATAAGATTATAATAATTAATGATGGATTAGGAATACACGTTTAATTGCCATCTCCCACTATCTTCAACTATTAACTTATTCATGCTTTCTTAATGTGTCCGTGGCATGCACGCATTGCTTTCAACTATAAAAATGTATACGTCTCTTTTAAATTAATATTATCCTATCAATGGAATTTACCTTTTTTTTGCTTTTCCTTTTACGAAATAATTATTTTATTTCAGATGGTTTGGTTATTGTTAGAAAAAATTGCAAATAACCCCTCTGTATTATTCAAAATATTTAGATAAGCCCCTGTTAGGCTGCATATATAAAGAAATTGGAAATTGCAGTAAAATTGATGTTGGGTTGTTTTACAAGCTGCTTATGCAATTGCATTTATGGAGATTATCGCAATAAATTAGGAACCCAAAGGCATACTCATGTCATCAAGAATGAAACCTCCAGCAAAACAATGTTCAAAGTGGCATTTTTCCATAAAAGAGAAACAAATGCAGAAAATCGTGGTACAGAGATGAACCAAACCGCGGCCGCCACAATTAATATGACCCGTATCCATGTTTTTAAGTTACGATGTTTTGATCCTTTATGTCCAATTCAATACTGATAACTGGCAAAATTGGCAGAAAGTTTTAGCCAAAACCAGTAGCTTATCTCTACTCTTACCCAATATTTAGCGCGTTGCTTCAGTTCTAAAACTGTGGAGCAACCCACAAACACGCCTTCTTTCAGAAAACTGTTGGACAACATGGTCTGAAATGAACTGTAGGAAACAGGGTTTGGAGTCGAACAAAGTCACAAGTTCAGTACCATTCTACAATAACACAACTGTCGATGAAAATAAGACTAGCGCTTATGGTTTAAGACAAAATTATATTTTCCAACTAGCAAAGATTTAGGATTAAACAATTTCACCATTTTGTCTTGTCAGTTTAACGTTTTTCCTTTCTTTCTCTCTGCATTTTGCTTCCAAGAGTAACACAATCTAAAAATCCGATTGCAACTCATGTTATACATCCTTAAACACTTATAAGTTGTATAAATAATTTTTTTCCTTAAATAAAATAAATGACATTATTTTTATTTACATTCACCCAACATGCTCAACTTTATTTATTCTTTTTGAAAGAGAGATTTATCATTATATATATCTTTCTATTTAAATGTTCAATATTAGTATCAACAACTTTTCATATAATAACGTAATTATTATATTACAATACATGTTTTTTCATTGATGATATCATGATATCAACAACTTTTAGTGTTTTCTTAAAGAGCTTCGCACAACCATTAAGAAAACACAAGTAACAAATTGCAGTTAAACAAGCAAGTTCGACCATGGGGTCAGTTGGAAAAAGCAAGAACAATGTCAGATGAAGCCATGTAAAAAGATGTGGGATCATTATATAAGATGGAAAATGGTACTTCAAGAGTCTACATATCACTTTTAATTTTAATTAATCAGAAAACTACAAATTCATTAAAACTAAAAATTCACTGGCACAAAATATGAATATCCTCCAAGATCAGAAATCAACACAAGCAAAACTGCAAAAGGAAGGAATTAACTTAAACTTTAATGGCATACTTTCTCATTGGGAAGTACATCTCTTTCTTCTTCTCCCTTTCTGTCTTCAAAGATGCCTGCAACAAATCCAGACCAAGAGTTAACAACCTTCAGCAAGGAGGGTCCAACCAACCAGGAGTAATGTTTCAAAATGAGTCACAATAGAATTTGGGACAATTATAATAACTACACAATTTTTTTTACAGTATGCATAATGGAAGTACATATCTTCGTGTTGTATCGATAATGTTGCAACTGTTCAATTGTGGACAAAATGCCAACTAAGATTGATGGGTATGATGAATCAGAATAAAGAAAGATAAAGAAATAGACATTCTCAAGATATGATACAGCAGTAAAGATTTTTGAGCATTTAAGAACCCAAAACCAACATTTGCTGCACCATGAGAGCCAATGCCAACTCAAGGATGACTTCTTTTATACAATAATACTACCTTCTGAAGTGTTCACAACAATGAACAACAGATAAAATTCAAAAGAATGAACTATGCATATAAGTCTCAACTAGGATGAACTGCCACAACTTTAATATGCCAGTAGTTAAAGGGGTCGAATTTCAAGAGGCATAAAACCCACCATACTGAGTAAATATGCATTACATACTGATGCCATGCACAAGAAATATAGGAGAATACACAAATGGGTCAAAAAAATTGTAAAACCACATCACATCATCCAAGCTGCAAACGCCGTTAACAAAATTTCTATCCAAAAATGCTACAGAAAATTGATGCTATCTACAGTTCTTCAATTCCTTCACACAGGATATCAGCTGTAGCAACAAGGAAGAATAGTAAAGCAAGTATAAAGATACTGATTGAGAAACATCAATAAAATTCTGAAACATTGTATAATCCTGATGAAAAGGCTATACATATCCAACAACACAAACTAACTATTCCGGAACTTAGCAAGGATAAGCGGTAGAAGAGTAACAGTAAGGTTGGAACTTTGGTTCTTATGCAGACCCTAAAATAAAAGACACCGATAATTATCACTAGTGCGTCCCAACTAAATTTCCAAGCCGTGCAATGAAATAATAGCAAGATATTGCAGAAGAAATTACGATTATTTCTAAATAAAGCTCCAATGGACATACCAACTAAGCAGTCCAAACAAAACAAACATTTCTTTACAAGAAAATCACAGAAAAAGAGAAAAAGACCCTCGTCGAGGGCACAGACCTGGTGTTTAGTGAGGCGGCGGCGGATAGCACGGGTCTTCTTCGGGCGGAGATCAAGTGGCAAGTATTTCTTGTTCTTGTAGGCTTCTCTGAGAGCGGATTTCTGCTTTTGCGAAATGACAGTCAGCACCTGGGCAATAGAGAGCCTCACCACCTTGATCTTCGAAAGCTTGTTGGGGGCGCCTCCGGTCACTTTGGCCACCCTCAAAAGCGCCAACTCCGCCTTCAAATCCTTGAGCTGAGCCAGCAGCTCCGTCTTGTTCTTCTGCCTCAACTCGTGCACCTTAATCCTCGCTACATTAATGAAAACAGACAAGAAAGTTAAACAATACACTGAAAAATTGAAAACGAAAAACACTTGATTGTTATCTATCGAGGTTTTACGCATACCCATCTCGTCGTTCTTCCTCCTCTCGGTTCCTAAGTGGGGGTGGGGGAGTGTTTGGGACTGGCGGCTAAAAACCCTAATGTACTTATTTATGAATTTGGGCTTAAGGTTTCCGTGTCTTCAACTTTGGGCTAATCGTTTTATAATTGGTCTTCTTATTGGGCTAAAATATAACAAATTCTAGAAATGGATTTATGTTATACAAAGCCCAAATATAGAATTCTTGGGTCTTTAAAGCCCATGGGCCCAATCACTACCAATCTTGCAACATTTTTCCAAGTTTAAATTTCATTTATATTTGAAATTTGAGAGAAAAATTTAGAAAAAAAAACCGGAAACTAACCTAGGCTATACTTAATACACAAATACCTCCCGCTCTTTAATATTACAAAGATACCCCTTAAAATTATAATTATCATTACAACTACATTCTTTATTCGAAAACAAAACTTACACAAATATTTCTTAAAAAACATTACACTCAAAAAATATACTGATAATTTCATTAAAAACATAAATTATTTATGTATTTTGATCAAATCTTAATCGATGTCAATATAATTCATCCTATATAAATGGAAAAGGATAAACGGGGGCATGGCCACAAGAAGGACATGATGAAAGAAGTGAATTAGGTTGAAATTGAAAGGAAAGAGAATGTTGAATTAATGATCAGAGTTTGATTTGATGAGATTAGTAAAATCAAATTCATAATAATCTTTTTCACAAACTACTGTAGCCCCCACCCCTCACACCTCTGCTTTATACGCCTCATTTTTAAAACTAAAATATTTACTTTGAGTAAACCCCACACAACCATAATTCTCTGTAAACCTCCTAATTGATTAACAATTAAAATTGGAAGAACACATTTTCAACCCTGGAATCTTATTTCTAACCGAATTGCCAAACATTGGAGCTCTCGTAGGTAGGCCAACATGTACTAAACTAGGCTAAAATTTAGACCAATTCAAAAAATAACACACCTCAATCCAAACATACCCCCAATGCACCGGTAATAATATGATAAGACATCATGTTCCAAAGACAATTACAAAAAAAAATTTAAAAGAAAAAGGAAATTAAACAAAATATACTAAAAAGACGGCAAAAATTCATAAGAATCCAAATAATAACAATGGTTCGTCATAATTTAGATTCTTTTTAAGAAAGATTAAGATAGCATGCAACTGAAGGATCTTCAAAACTTTTCCTATATTAAAAAACTATTATTCTTTTTATTATTTTAAATTTTTATCGATCCAAACACCCTCAAAATGATGTGTGTCTACATCAACATTTGCCCTTTTGGTCCTGCTTACAACTAATAGAAGAGAACAGTTGTAGTTAGAGGTAGGGAACGAAAATGAAGGGCAAAGCAAAAGGTGTTAAAAGTACTGGTTGAATATTCCAAATGTTTTTTTTTTTTTTTTGAAAGGGAATATTCAAGTGTAATTATGGAACCATCTAATCAACTTTATTAACTGCTAAAAAGGTTTTCAATTTAATTGTCCCTACCAAAAGATTCATTATTTAAGGTGTAATAATTGCACAAATTATAATAAAGCAACATTAACTTTTATTTTAAAATTAATAAATGATCATCTCCTGCTGCACCATTATTTTTCCCTTCTAATTAAATCTTTAGATCAAAAAGGGTTGTGGTAGAAACTACTAATCCTTACAATTTAATGATCATTAGTGAATTGCATATATTATTTTATTGAATTCATTACATTTATAGAATAAGGGACACTTTGAATGAAAATAAAAATAAAAATATACATATATTAATAGTTGTAATTGTCTTGTTATAGTTGTTAATTATTTTGGTAGAAGTAATTAATGAGCAAATCATGGAGCCGCAGCCCATAAAACATGGTTCCAAATTTTAAGCAAGAGGCAAAAAATAAGGATGATATGAGAATTAGATCTTCTATTTTTAATTTTGTGGTTGTTTTTATTTTATTAAATATATATAAAGTATATGATTTATTTTATTTGAATAAAATAATTTATACACGTAACGTGCATATATTAAATGAAAGAAAATATGTAATTGAATCTTAAATAAACTTATATGCATTTTCTTACCATAACTTGAAACTTAGAAACGTATTTATATATTCACTTCTTCAAATTAAAAGCTAATTTAATGTGAAAACAAATATTCAGCTGAAAACCTGAAAACTAACACTATTGTTTGCTGGACCTCATAAATTAATTATATATATACAGAAGAAAAATCTAAGAGCAGTACAAACAGAGTTTTGAGGCTTTGTGGTCTGTTTGCTTACAGTACACACATTTCTAGAGAAATTGAGGTATTTGTCTATGTACTACGTACTTAGACGAGAAATGGGTAAATTATTTTTTATAAAAAAAAAAAATTATTTCTTATATTTTTCAAAAATAGAGTAATATACTCTCTTAAGTAATTTTGTATAATCCACGCGTGTTTTCTTTATTTTTTATTTTTTTTAATTTTTAATAATAAATTATATTTATACCCTTACTTAATAACTATTGAGTCTAATTCAATTTAAGGTTCACATTCAACTAACAAGATTGATGGTCTAATTTTTTTTAGTTTGAATCAAGGGTCTAGATTTAAATTTGTATATTCATGTTATATATATATTTATTTATATAAACTTTACCTTAAAAAGTATTTGAATTGAAGAGTGATTTTTGTTTTATATAATCGATCAGTATGAAAACAAAGAAAACATTTCTTAATTTATTTTAAACAAACTGTTGCATATATATATATATTCTTGCCAAGTAGACATTCCATATGAGAATCCAATGACAAAAACAGCATTCATGTCACGGGTATTTGTGATTAGCAGTGGAGACAACGGATAGTGAAGCAGCAGCAGGAGCGACAATGTACGTATTACATTATAGTACCTAGATCTGTGCTTGAATTAACCAAGACTGATCAGTATTATCCTTGGTGCATGTACCCCAGGTACAACATCACGTGCTCCACATCAATAATTGTCTTTATTATTCATATTTTCCAACCATTAAAAATAAGTAAAATATTTTTTTAGTCTCATAACATAAGGATAATTTTTTTTTTTTGTATCAAAATTATGGTAAGTGACACTTTTAGTCTCATAAAACTCAAAATCACGTTTTTTTAGTCCCAAAATCATAACGTCTTTTTAGTCTCAAAACCACAACGCACATAATTTTTTGAGATTAAAAATACTTGATTATGAATTTTACTGGACTAAAAGCGACACCTGCTATAATTGTGGTATCAAAACAAATCCTGTCTGTGTTTTATGGGACTATAAAAATATTTTACCTATTAAAACTTTACATCAATTACATATTGGTTGTCTGATAACGTAATTTGAGTTGATCAATTCATTTGTTAAAACAGATTCGAAGAGTAGCTGTTGGGACAAAATTCTGAATGTTGTGTATAATTGATCATGATTGCACGTATAAATATTTTTTTGGTACGATATTCTTTACTGGGTGGATACGTAATGCTCAATTTTGGGCTTCATTTTTGTATATTAATTGAAAAAAGTCAAGATAATTAATACTTAACGGGCCCTAAATAATACTTCTAATCAATTAAGGGATGAACCATTAATATTGAGCTTATACCAATTTTAAGATTAGAGTGTTAAACATTTGAATATTTCCTCGTTACTTAAAAACGCTGACAGTCTTTTTGCACTTGCTCATAATATTGTCTTAGACCGAACCAGTCCATGTTTTGCTCATTACAACATCATTAATACTTGTCCTAATCCCTACCTAGTAGTCGCAATGTTGTCGTTGGATTATGACCTTTAGCTTTGTTTGCTGGTGGATCAAAGTCTAAGGGTCCCTGATACACATCTTTAACCACGCTTTTTGGAATCACAGTACGTAATAGCAGGCAACACACACACACACATTTGAAATGATTGAAATTATTTCTGTACTAAAAATAAGGATGACAAGAGACACCGTTGTTTGCTTAAACAGTTGCCATCTTTCAGGTCACACGTATTATCATTGGAAACTGAAGTAGAAAGATTCTGTGTTCAGTGCCTGTGCTAGCTCGAGTGTTTTTTGCTTCCGCCCTCTCCCTCGTAGTTTGGGGTTTGGTGGGGGTTGAAATTCTTGTATTATTGAATATGAAAAATATCGAACAATGTGAATATATATATATATATATATATCACATTCACATAAATTAGTATGGTTCGACCCACGATTATATTATATTGCTAGAACGTAATTCATATTATTTGATGTTTTTTAAATATCATGTGTACAAATATTTTCGAGATTTCTTGGTTGAGTGCTAGCACTAGGAGAAATATAATATTTAATTCTTGCTAATGAAAATGGTTAAAAATAAATAGTTATAGTAAATAGTTATCGACTATGGCTATGCAACTCTATAAAAGAAAATTTGAGAAAATTATCTTGTAAGTTCTTTTTTTTTTTTTTTTTTTGTGGGTGGGTGGGAGATAGGATAACAGTTTTTGGTGTACTTAAATTCATTTGACAATAAAGAAAAATAATTTGAAAAAAATGGCACATTAAGTACATTTATCAATGGAAAATGTCTCCAATTTGTAGCCGTCATGTGTCATTTTTCACTCAAATAAGTAACTTTCGACAATAAATATCCTTTACCTGCCATTTTTTTGTTTATAAATTATCGTCCTTTATTATCAAAATGAATTTCAAGTGAATCAAAAGGCCACCCTGCCCCCATATTCACGGGATGAAAATCACAATTTTTTTCAGAATTTATAGATAAAGCAAAATAGCTAAGAAGCCATCTGATAGAAACAACTGGAACAAAAACAATGAGTTAGTTCCCAGAAAATATAGTACTTAGCCAAAGAAACAATTAAGAAGAAGCTAAAGGCAGACAAGAAAGGGCACACTTTCGGCTGTCCTGGCTCCTCAAGTCAATTCAGGTTGGCAAATGCTAAACCAGCAATCATACGTCAATAATAAGAGATCGCAGCAGCACACAAGTTGAAACTTCTTTTCCCCTAATTCTCCCCCCCAATAGTGCTAGTAATCATGACACATATGTGAAAAAGCCCTCAACCATCAAGCAAAAAGCAGAATCACAACCATAAAAGAATTCCAAGAAAATAACCCCCAAACACACTCTACTTTAACTAAAGCTTCCCATAATTTAATCTCAGTCCAGGTTTTACACTATTTTATATATCAATTTTCCACAGGGACCATTTTCCTTTTTTTTAAAAAAAAAAAAAATCAATTTGTACGATTTTCTGTTTTCAAATCCCTCCACTTTATATCCATATTGGATGGCCTCATTTTGAAGATCTTTCTTCACAGCCCACCACACTAATATATACCTTCCAAGAACAATCTCTCACACACACGCTGAGTAGAATGAAATCCATAGAGCTATTCTGTGCCTCTCCAGCCTCCACAGCCATATGTTCAAGCATGGACCAGAGGGCCATAATCAGGCCCGGCATCAGGCCGATTGATCGGCAGATTCACCGGTTGGGCGACACTCCGAGAAGCAGAACAAATGCAGCTCCATGCTCATCCCAGCTCCCCTTTGACCCTTCCAGGCCTTTCTACCACAAGAGCAGAAAGAACACGGCTTCTGCTAAGGAAACTGAAATTTTACGCAGGAAAAGCTCGGCCGACGTCCATGATCTTGCCAGCCCGCCAAGCTCTTCTAGATACTTATTGAGAGACAGGCCTTTCTTGGACCCCGTATCAGATTCCGAACGCGCCCTGGTTTCCAGCCACCCCCTTCTCAGGGATAACAATTATAACTACAAGCGCTTGAATCTAGACGATTTCCGGGCTTTCAGGTCCCTGTCCAGTCGCGCGGCCTATGAGACTCCTGTCTATAATCCAGGCCCGGATAACCCTCATCAGGCCCGGAAAACTTCACCTCAGAGACTCAGCGATCATTTGAATGCTCATAAATCTTCATCGAATCACCGGGTTAGTTCTTTATACGCATACCCTTTTGAATGATGCTTTTAAATTCGTCTAATATTTTGTATTACGTGTTCAAATCATTAATTAACGCTTTTAAGCTGTTTGCTCAGACTGTCGAGTTGAGGGTTTCAATTCATTGCAAGGGTTGTGAAGGGAAACTAAGGAAACATATATCCAGAATGGAAGGCAAGTACATTACTATTTCTCTATACCTATATTTTTGTGGGCAATAATAATAACAATATGCAGGAGACATGTTCCGGGGCAGTCAATGGTTCCGGTACAAGGTTTTTCTATGAAAACTCTTGTATTCAAATATGTGAATGTAAAAAAAAGAAAAAAAATCAGGAGATATATATACATAAATTCTACTCACATCAATCTAACTAAATTTCAAAGCAATTACATAATAAGTGTCATATAATTCACAGAGTGCGATCAATTACATAACAATTATATTGTACTTATGTAAAATTGGTTAAATTCAACTAAATCTCATCTGTATATTTACAAGAAAAACCATTCATTTTAAACCAATTTGTGAGATTATTTTTATTTTTTGATGCATTTTATATTAATATATATTTAAATATCTCTCTTTGTTGTGTTTATTTGCAGGGGTGACGTCATTCAGTATAGATTTAGCAACAAAAAAGGTGACAGTAATAGGGGACGTGACCCCTCTAGGGGTGCTTGCGAGCATTTCCAAGGTGAAGAACGCCCAATTTTGGCCATCTCCGACTTCGTCTTCGTCCTCCTCATCATCTCCCAGGCTCAGTCTCACAAAGATAAATTAATTAAATTTGTATTGGAAATACTTATGTATTTTGATGATAATATAATATCATATTTTATAGCTACAATAAATGGATGTGTACGTTGATTTAGAAGTATTGTGTTTTTTTTTTTTTTTGCTCTTTTTCTTTTTAATTTGAACGAGTAATGCTATAGTCGGATAATGTAATATGTTTACTGCGTGTAGATACAAACAATTTTACATAAGATAATTGCATATTTACATGACAGTATTGTTTGATGCGTGTTCAAATATTTGCTGTTTCCGAAAACTTGGGATAGTTAAGTTTGAGTAGGTACTTCTCGATGCCCTTTAAAAATAATTAATTTTTAAAATAAGTGATATCACGTTTGAATCCATATTTTTATAATTGATTACATAGATGTTGAATGTATACATAAATTGATACTGAATTAACTAACATAAAATTAGGGTTAAATGCAATTTATCCGCATGTGGTATGCGAAATGAACAAATAAACTCAGGTGAAAAAAATATTAGCAAATTAACCCACTGTGTATGGAAAAATGAAGCAAATTACCCCTCTATCAATGGTTTAGATATAGGATAATTTGCTTTATTTTTTAAAACATGGAATAATTTGCTATTTTATTTTTTATATGAAACCTTTTACTCATTTATAATATCATAGGGTAAATTATATTTCCCCCCAATTAAATTATAGTGTTTTCTAGCTAGTGATATATGTAACATTAAAAAAAAAAGTTTTATTTTTCTTTTAAATGATGAATAAAATTAAAAAGGTTTGTTTGTATATAAGTGTCTCGTGCTCTCTGATCATAATTTCTTGGGAACAACCCTTCCCCCCCGCCCCCCGCCCCGGCCCATGGCCTTTTTGTACCTTTCTTTTAATTTCGAAATATGGAGGTGCTCAGGCTGGCATGTCTCTGTGTCTGAACAAGTGCTCTTGTTTATTGCTTTCCAGATAGACAACCTCATCACGGTTCTCGTGCATTTCTTGTCAACATTTTCACTGCCTTAAATTAATTACACATATAAACTCTGACGTTATTTTTTTTTTTTAATCTCACAATGTATCTCTGTCTGTCACTTCTAAAAGAAAAAATTTATATCCCTGCATTATAAAAAAAATTTAAAAATCTTGATGAATCAATATATACTATCAACTACGACCACTTAAACCAATTCACAAATTTAAATTTCGACTAAAGTCAATTAATAATATTTACCATTTCATAATTATGATTAAAGTATTTATTATGGTTATTAGTTATGACCAAAAAATTTTAAGTTATGACAGAGTTTTGGCATCGTTTATTGGAACAACATATTCAATAATCATTTTGAATTCATAGTTAATCATTACATATTTACTGTTGTTTTTTTTTCCATATATAGTAATTAGTTATAGTAAAAATTTCACATTTTCTTACAGTAGTGTGAACAATGAAAAGAGATAATATCATTGGAAAAAATATGACTTATCGTATCTAATATTAATTAATTGTGATTAAAATTTAAATTTTGTATCAATTTAATTTAACCATAATAAATAATATTAATTTATCATAATTTTTAACTCGAAATAATTTATAATGTAGAGAATAAATTAATTTTTCAAGTGTATCATCTTAAGCTATGAGTGGATTTATGTTTTAATTTATTATTACATTCACATTCGAAAGATGCAAAGTAACTGAAATAAAAAGAAACTCGGTTGTGCCTCGGCTACGTAAACTTGTTCATTTGTTCATTGTTAGTAAGTCTATATATGTAATTGTTATTAATTAATCATTATCTTGATGGAACAATGTAACTACCATTATTTATATAGGAAAAATAAAAATATTAATGAATATATAGTTAGTTAATTATTAATAAGTTTTGATGTAACAGACAACCAACATTATTTCTCTAAGAAAAACATTATTAAAATATTTATTATGATTTCTGATTACAGTGAAAATATTTATCATGATTTTTCTAGTAATAATTAATATTTTGATTTAATCGGCAAAAAAGCAAGTAATAACTATTTTTAGCCGTAATTATTAATTGGCATGCATTGTATATATATATGAAATTATAATTATAATAATTGATGATGATAAAATATGAATTGGTTTGTAGTGAAAAACGGGTAATATTCTCCATGTGTAAGCCAAATGCATATTCCAAAATCAGCGGGAAAGAAGGTGTCCGTGATGTGTGTGTGTGTGGAAAGCAGTGTAGATATGATAATTACACGTGGAAGTGAGGGATGCATGCGGGTAAGCATTAGGG